>NC_056679.1:164217002-164464502 GCF_018350215.1 Panthera leo | reverse complement strand
CACACACACACTCTATTAGTAGTAGTTATTACTAATAAGCAGTATTATTTCTACCACTAATATTAATAACATGGGGCACCTGGGTGGCTCAGTCAGTTAAGCAGCTGACTTCGGCTCAGGTCATGATCTCACGGTTCGTGGGTTCAAGCCCCTCATCGGGCTCTGTGCTGACAGCCCAAAGCCTGGAACCTGCTTCAGATTCTGTGTCTCCCTGTCCCTCTGCCCCTCCCCTGTGGTGCTCTGTCTCGCTCCATCACTCGAAAATAAACATGTTAAATTTTTAAAAAAAAAAAAAGGAAAAAAAACATTTAAATAACAACGTAAACCTTCTATTTGAATATGTGTTCCTTAGGTGTAAGTTATTCCCAGAAAATTAATAGCAATTTTAACAATGTGTCCCTTAAGAGAAAGCATTTTAAGGATTCTAATATATATTTAAATAACATTTTCAGTGGTCATTGACGGTATCAGACACTTGTGATATTTTTCCTTCTGTTTCAGCAGCTATTTTTTCTTCATTACGTACTCTGAATTTATGCTTTCGTTCATTGGTCTTTATTAAGTCACCACATAGTTTATCTTTTTAACTTTTTTCAAGTAAATAATGTTTCAGATATGAATGTATTAAACTGTTCTATATTTTCTACCTCAATTTATGTTTATATTTCTTTCTTTCTTTCTTTCTTTCTTTCTTTCTTTCTTTCTTTCTTTCTTTCTTTCTTTCTTTTGAGAGAGAGCACGCACATAAACACGAGGAAGGGCACGGAGGGAGGAAGAGGTACTTTACACTGTCAGCATGGAGCCTCACATGGCGCTTGACCACACGAATCATGAAATTATGACCTGGGCCACAATCAAGAATTCGATGCTTAACCAAGAATTCGATGACCCACCCAGGCACCCTTGTTTTGTCATATGCTTTTTTTTTTAGCATTTTGAACTGGGAATGGAATTTATTTTCCAATTTAAAAATTTTTATCATGATATCTTATTTTGCTATGCTCCATTCTAAGAAATTTCTCTTTAAATTTATTTTATACTGCTTTTATTCTTGCTTTTTTTTATCCTTTTATTCCATGATCCTTACTATTTTTTTTTCTCCTTAAAACCACTTTTGATATACTGAAAGTATTTACAAATCAGTGGTAAATATAAAAGTTAATCCAACAACCAATTGGAAAAAATATATGAACAGATAATTCACAACGGAGAATGAAAATATTTCTAAATTAAAGTATCAATGACTACATGGCCTTGAAAAAGTATGCCCTATGAAAGATTATTACTTTACAACTATGTGGAAGAATATCAATTAACAGAAGAGAACTTGTGACTGATTAAGGTGTTTATTTATTTTTATTTATGAGAGAGAGAGAGAGAGAGTACAAGCAGGGGAAAGGGGCAGAGGGGGGAGAGGAGAGAGAGAGAGAGAGAGAGACAGAGAGAGAGAGAAAGAGGGAATCTCAAGCAGGCTTCACGCTCACTGTGGAGCCCAACACCAGCAGCTCGATCTCACCACCATGAGACCATGACGTGAGCTGAAACCAAGAGTCGTATGCTCAACTGACTGATTCACCCAGTACCCCTGGTTAAAGGTGCTTAAACAAAAATTAAAAGTTGTTACAGTTTAAATTTTCTGTGGCTTTTACCCCCCTAGATTGTGAACCTTAAAGCTTATGGGAAAGGATACCAGTAACATTTATGTACCCTGTACCCAGATTCATCTGTTGTCACCATTTTACCCATGTGTCTGTTTTTGCTTGATCTTCTCTCCCTTTCCCTCTGTATCTTTTTCTTTCATCTGCTTATATATGTATCTATCCTTATTATGTTTCATGTTTCATTCAAATTTATTCTTCCTTGATCCGTTGCAGTTTCATATTCATTTCTGATCTGATTTTTTCAGTTCTTTCATTCCTTTCCTTGATTCAACCAAGTTTGTTTTATTTCTTCCTTTTTTTTAATTTTTTACATAATAGTTTTTATTTTGAATTTCTGATTCAAGTTGATTTTTCAAATCCAGAAATGTCTGGTTTAAGATACATAATACACTTTCAAGTGTTGTGTTACAGCTTTCCTCTGTCTTACCACTGTTTTTTTTTTTTTTTTTTCTGGAAAATTTTTTGCCAGCTGAATTGTATAGCATCACATTTTTTTTTTTAATTCTGTCACCGTTCTAATCTCTCTCACCGTTTTAATTCTGTCTGACGCTCTGCATCATTGTGGGCAAGGACTAGCAATCTCTAATGCTCAAAAACTGGTTCAAAAGTATCCACTTCTGTCTCTGTAACCAAGTATGGTTATTCACCAGATTTTTTAAAGAGGGAATGAAGAAATAGGGGATGGGTGGTATGACTTTTGATTTAAAAAAAAAAAAAACTATTTTGCCTTGAATATCCTGAATATTTCTTTTCTTTTTCTTTTCACCAAGCTGATTCCAAAAATGTCCTTCTCCTTCTGTTCTCTTCCCTTTCCTCTACCCTCTCCATTGCACATTAGCATCCAACATGTCTTCATAATTCTTGTCTCTGTAATCTCTATTTTCATATAGTAAGTGATCTCTCATTTCTGATGATGGTTTGAGATTAATTTTAGACTCTCTGCTGGCTACCATCTCTCTTCCATGCACATTCTTTTCCCCTAAATTTCCTTTGCACTTCCCAAAGGCTCACACCTGTGAGTTTGTTTATTTATGTCATTTCTTGGTTTTTTTCAACCCACGGGTAATATCAAATTAAGATTATCTTTTAGGTATGATGAAGATATGGATTTTATATAATTGCATTTGTTCTTATTTCTTATTGTGCTTTAAATAAGAAGTTGAATTTTTTTTTGGAATTAACAACCGTCATTGCCTCAGCTACTGAGAACTCATGCCAATTTGCTAGCTGTTGTAGCTGTATGGATAGAAACTGGAAACTGGTTTTGGGAGCCATGAAGGATAGAAATGTATTTAATTGTCTTCCTTGTCTCATTTTTCTTCTCAAATAGTGTCTTGTGAGCACAAGCTCTTACATGTAAGGAGATGGATTAATCTCAGACTGACAGAAATTGGCTGTATTTTGGGTTCCAACTTAGGACTTTGCAGTGGAAAATATAGAAGGATAAAATAAAGATATGTAATTAAGTAAGTTACAGGAATTTAGTTCCACAAATATATATGTAATGTGTGTTTGTATACATATGTCTATGGATATGTGTATGTATATACAAAATAAATATTAATATAGGGTCTCTAGTTTCCCTCATCATTAATTGTCTTTTCTGAACAATCTCAAAAGAAACCAAAGCAATATTCTTCACAATCCATTTCTTAGGTTGAGTATTAAAATAGTTTGGTGAATGACTGCAAGCACTCTACTAATGTTTCAAGTCTATAACAACTTCTTATAGAAGCGCATGTTCATTGTCCTAACTCACTTTATAAATCAGGTTCAAGGCAAGAAACATATGGTGCACTGAAACTGGGTGCTTTGAGGAGTTAAAGAGATAACTATTTATTCATGGGGAAGGATTAAGGAGACCTAAAAAGGATAATGTGGTATACCAGGAAATAATAAGAACAGGAAGACTTTACAACATCTAGGCAAATCAGAGAGCTTTATGGGTTAGACTGCCTGACACAAACTATGGCTGTTAGTAGAGGGAACAGCAAAAAACAAAACAAACAAAAAACCAAAATATGAACTATTTCTATCTCAGAAAGAGAAACAGATAATAACTAACCCAAATCCAGTTTTCACCCTCCTTTCCCTGTCCCCCATCTCCTGCTGGTTCCTCTGATTAGTCAAATCAAATAAGAAACTGAAGGGCAAAGCGGCCCGTTGATGTAGTTCATACAATCAACATCCTGAGGGAGAAGCAGGTCAGGGGAAACAAATGGAAGAGATCCAGTACACCCATACAAGTTCATATTATCATGAAAAAGCTTACTGTGAATATCATAACAACACCAAACAAAATAAAACCTCTGGTCAGAAGAAAACTTTGTAATAAAGCAAGCATTATATTTTCCCATGTTGCACCAATGAATATTACCATCAGATTTACTTTACATCTTCATTCTTTTCTGTTCTGAATAACTTCTATCCAATATACCTTTAAATTTATGACTGAACACAGCACACTCATTTGCAAGCTAATAGGGCTAGTGACAGGCAATATATGTTTAGAATTGGAAAAGAAACTCTTTGCAGAAACCGTATACGAAAACCAGTTCAAATTTTTCCATTTTATTTTGAAAAGAATAACTTCAATGATGTGAATATACTTTGAATTTATTTTGCTAGTCATTCAATACCAAAAACTCAAGCTCTCTTGGAGAAAATAACTACACGGTAAAGAAGGAAAAAAAAAAAAAACATTGTCACCTTTCTAACTTCTTTTTACACTAAAAATGAAGATGAAAACAAGGCATTTTATGGCATGTAGTACTCATAAATTCTATGTGATCTATATCATATTATTTCCAATTATTTAGAATGATTTGAAATCCATCAATAATTCAGGGTAGGAAACTGAAAAATTATACTAAGGCTTGGAAAATGGATGACAAAAAATGGTTGTTATAGCCTAGATTTGTGTTACTGTACTTTTGTAATGCATCTACTATAGTTATAACCTGCTATAATTTTATCTGCTACCTTTTTCTGCTTGTTTACTTATTTAGTTTTGGTTTCGTTTCACCTAATATTCACATACATAAAACTGATTTGGGTGAGACAAGTGTGGACAATTTGTGCTATAGTAAATATTCCAAAAGGATAGATTTCTGAAACAGCAAAAATAACTCAACAACTGTGATAAAATATGCTAATTAAGGGATTGAAAAATTATAAAGAGATAATACTTTCTATGAAGGTGAAATAGAAAGAATATCTAACAATGCCTATGGAAAGAAGAAAACCACATAGGAAGCACACTGAAAAAGATACTGCTTTGGGGTCCCTGGGTGGCTCCTCCTCCCTCTAACCCTCCCCTGCTTGCACTTTCTTTCAAAAATAAACATTAAAAAATACTTTTTTTGTCTCAAATACCTACTTTACTAGTAAAATAAAACCAAAAAAAATTTCCTTCCATTACTGTGTCTCTGAGATACTAGAGACCGGTAAGAGAGTAATTTGGGTGTGAGGCTAGATGCTCCTCTTCTTACATGTACTCTAAATTACATTCCACTCACCAAAGCATTTTGTGCCTCTTCTACATCCCTAAATAAATTTTTCATCTGAAGGATAAATATAAAAGTCATGGATTATAATGGAGAAGCAGAGCGTAGGTTATTATTTGCCTAGTGAATCCGTTTCAACTGTATCATGTTATGAATAATTGTTACATTATATCAAACAATTGATAAAAGAATGATCCACAATAAAAATCTCAGGTATCACCCCATTTAAGCAGTACTTCAAATACACAAATATTCAAAGGCCATTTTTATTAACAGTATTATATATTCTTTGTGTGTGTGAGCGTGTGTGTGTATGTGAAGTGCACTACTCATAAAGATTTATGAACACTTCAATTTTCTTTGGAGATTTTAAGATGAAAAAAAGGGCAAGTTACCGTTTTACCTTTTATATTTCATTGCAGATTTTTATATCTCTATTGACTGTATAGAGATGCATCATGACATAACAAAGGTTTCTCTTTTTGTGTGTAATTTGGCTCCATAGCCAAAGTAGAAACTACATCTTTTCTATATAAAAAAAATTAAACAATATATTTTACACACACACACTATATATATATATGTATACATAATTGTCTATATATATGTGTATGCATATGTATATATGTGTATATATGTATATATATGTGTATATGTGTGTATATATGTATATATGTGTATATATGTGTATATATATGCATATATATACACATATATACACACACACATATCAAATACACACACACATAGACTGAGCTAATTCATTTTACTAATAGGAGGAAAATAAACAAGACTTCGTTTTTAGCCAAAAGCCAAGATCAGCTATAGTAACATGATTATTTCTAAAGCATGCATGGCTCCAACTTTATTTAGATTAAATAAACAAAATCTAAAAGTGAATAAACATATATATCTTGAATTTAAAAAATGGACATTTGTCCAGGTGTGGCAGAATTGGCCTGATGGTGGTGGTGGGCCAGTGGGGCAGCAAGAGTGGGGGTACTGGGAGAGATATCTCTTCCTGCTGCCTACCATCAAATTCTTGATTTGCAGTTCATTTTGGTGTTTAGTATTTTAGGGATCCCTCCAAATTTCACATTTCATATCAAATCTTTGTTAGAGGAAGAGTTGTTCATTGCAACCCAGCTGGATAAAGGAAAGCTGACAGAAAGCATAAGTGAAGATACAGATGCCCAGCAGATAATCTATGCTGGTCTTCCAACCCACCATTGGACATAACAGTCCCTGCAGATATCGCACATCAAGATTTGAATGTGGGATAAAAAGGACAAAGGGAAGACAGAATAAATGACTTCTGAAAACAAAATTAGTTAAGCTTATATTTGTCCTCTAAAGCAAAATTTGAGCTTATTAAAAATGTTTGAGGATCTCCTGTTAGTAAGAGGCTGGCACAGTGCCCTATATTCAGGGACAAGAAAATGAATGTTGTGTGAATACAGGGATTTTAGAAGAGTGTTGAATGAAGGAGAAAAGCACTACATCCTGACTTCTCATTGGACACCAGCATCAGAAAGTTCATTGGCTATTTGAAGGAATTTTTTGAGGTGCCTTGAAGCTTCATTGTCAGATAGTATTAATTAGGAATTTAAAAAACCAATTCTTGGATTAGGAATTTCACTGGGCTTGGGATACGGTCAGTTCAGGGCTACTGACAATACTTAGGAGTCTTGGTCCTCAGGACCTGTGGCAGGGTATTCAAACTGTCTGTTGGGTTATCAAGGGGAATAGTAGCAAGAACTTAATAATGTCCTAAAATCTGTATATCTTCAGGAGCTTTCTTCTAAGTTCCTAGCCCTTCTGTGACTCATAGCATGGAAGCTGCCTTACCCTAGGCAAAGAATCCAAGGGAGAGGGTTCAAGAGAGAATGACACAAGGCTGAAGCCTTAGTATTTTAATCTAATCTTGGACATGGAATTTCTGTCAAGTCTACTATATATTACTCCTTTGAATTCAGTCATTAAGTCCAGGACATACACAAATTGAAGGGGTTCCACAAGGGTATAAATTCGAGGGAAAACTCATTGATAGATTTCTTAGACTTCTACAGTCTCTTAGAGAATCACATTTTAGTTCTAATTTTATAAAAATAGCCTAAAGTTATTACTGTAGGAAGTAAGGATATAATGATAAAATTAAGTGGACAAATTATCTCTTTACTTTTCTTGGCAGAAAATCCCAAGCAGGACACTCAGAGGAAATAGTATCTTCAGTGGCAAAGAGGTATGAAAGAGAGTGGGGCCCATTGCAGATAATGAAAACTAGAGCATGTATTCAGAGTATAGCCTGGGTCCCAATAAGCAAAGAACATGAGGCTGAAAGGTTAAGTTAAAATACTGAAAAGTGATCTCATGTGTCACCCTAATGATTTTGGACCTATAGGTTTGGTACTAATACACCTAAAGCTACCAAGAAAGTGTATGGGGGAACGGGGAGGTTATTTAGCAGATGATTAATTGTAAAAAATTTGGATCTTAGGAAGATCACTCTGTCAGAATAAAAGAGAATGGATTATAGGGAAACAGATAAAATGGTAAGGGGAATGATAGGTGGTAAAAATTCCAAAAGGAACCTAACAGCTCTACAAAGAGTAAGTGATAAGAACTAAAGATGTTTGGGGAGGTTTTTTAGTTTGAGGAAGGGATGAATACAAATGCCACTGACTGAGAGAGGAAACACTTTTAAAGGAGCAGATGGGGATAAAGGTAATGATATCAATTTTGTACCTACCCAGTTTGCTGTACCTTGGAATATCAAGGTGGAAATATCCAATAGAAGTTTATGGCTCAAAGATAAAAATATATGAGTTCTTATCATATAGGCAATGCTAAAGCTAAGAAAAAAAAAGGGGGCACTTCCCAGTAAAGGTTAGGAAGGTGAAAGAAAGCTGAAACTCTAACAAGTAAGATATGACAAAAATGAAAGAGTGTTTGAGGGACTATAAGAAAGACAAGACTAGAGCCAGGAATGCATGTTGAAGTCAAAGGTATAAATAGAATCTAGTAACACTAGAGAAATCAAAAAGGACAACAGAAAGGTTAAGAACATAAACAAAATGGATTTGTATTGTAATAAGAAAGACTGTAATAACTACTTGGGGATAGTCCCTAAGGGATTATTCGGTGTAGGAATGGATGGAAAGGGACAGTAAGAAAACAGAGTTTAAGTCTTTTAAAGTTTGACAAAAAAAAAGAAAAACAGAGAGAAAGAGAGAGACAGAGACAGAGAGAAAGAAAGCTAAAAATTAACCTTGAGGAGAAATAATTCAAAAAATATTTATATTTTCTTGGTTGTTATATGCAATTTATTATGTTTTATTTTAAAAAATTAGTCATGGTAGACCATTTCTGCATGAAAAAAAAATAAAAGGCTAATGGAGAAAAATAAAAGATTAATTGAGAAATACATCAGGTAAGAAAAACAGAAGGGACATATTTTCGATGTCAATCTTCTAAATCTTGAATTATTCATTTAAAATACTTCTTTCTAACTTAAAGCATATATGAGGACTCAAGTGCTATAATCTTCACACATCTTGATTGGATAATTCATGTAAAAGAAGAAAAAAGAGGGGTGATGTCAGCAGTATGGCAAAATAGAAAGCACCAGGCCTTCTCATGGTGAGGATGAGGACCATACAATAATACAAGGATTGATTTCTTTTATAAGAAATCCAGGGGTGCTTGGGTGGCTTAGTTGGTTAAATGTCCAACTCTTGATCTCAGCTCAGGTCATGATCTCTCAGTTAGTGAGATCGAGCCCCCCATTGGGCTCTGTGCTTGCTCTCTCCCTCCCTCCCTCTCTCTCTCTCTCTAAAAATATATAAACTTAAAAAAGTACTCTAAAGAAATCCATATATCAAACATGAGGCTCTTGCATCCCAGATGAGCATGAAACCAGCTACATCAAAGCAGGTAGGAAAATATGGAATATACACAATGGAATACAATTCAGCCATAAAAAGAATATACTGTCATATGCTACAGTATGGATGAAGATGGAAGACCTTATGGCCAGTGAAATAAATGGTCACAGAATGACAATACTGAATGATTTCATATATATGAGGTATCTTATGTAATCAAACTCATCAAAGCTTAAAGGTGAATGGTGACTGCCAAGGGCTGTAGGAGTGGAGGGGGATGGTGAGTTGATGCTCAATGGTGGTAAGTTTTAAGGCCTGTGAGAAGAAAAATTTCTAGATATCTGCTATATAACACTCTACTTATCATTAATAATACTGTACGTATACTTAAAAAAATGTAAGAGAATAGACATAAGATTTTTTTTAACCACAATTTAAAAAATAATGTAAATCTTAGGTGGGGGCAAGAAGAAATGAGAAATATCTAGTATATTCTGAGATTTCCAAGAGGGAGAAATATTTATTTTGCAACAGACAACAGAAACCAAGCCTGATATTTCTTAGATAAGATCTGAATCATGAAAATATCTTTTTTTATATAGTTTTTAAATTTAATGTTTATTAATTTAGACAGAGAGAGAGAGAGAGCGAGCGGGGGGGGGGGGGCAGAGAGAGGAGACAGAGAATCTCAAGCAGGCTCCGCATTGTCAGTGCAGACCTTGATGCAGGGCTCCATCCCATGAACTGTGAGATCACGACCTGAGCTGAAATCAAGTCAGTCAGATGCTTAACTGACTGAGCTACCTAGGCACCCCCATCAAACTGCCTTTTAAAATGTTCCTTATTTCTGTGTATGTGTGTGTATGAAACTGCTTATTTATATTTAAATGGTGCATTTATATTTTACTTTTCTACTAGTACGTAAAAAAAATGGAATGATTCTTAAACTTCAAGGTAATATACCTCAGTCCAATCACTACTAATTTTTTACTAATTACCTCAGGAAACAATGGTCAACCAGATGGATTAAAGAACTAAATGTAAAAAAAAGAAACATAAAAATAGAATGTCAGCATGAATATGTTTGTGATCTTAGAATATGAAATTAATTCTTACACTGTATTGAACAGTGTCTTGCAAAAATGCGTGTCTATCTAGAACCCATGAAGCTGATTTTATTTGGAAACAGTGCCATTGCAGATATAATAAACTTAAGATGAGGCTTAAGATGGGCCCTAAATCCAACATGATTGGTGTCCTTATGTAAAGAAGGAAATTTGGACACAGTCCATACACATATAGGAAAGAAGGTCATGCAAAGATGGAGGCAGAGACTGAAGTGATGCCAGAAAAATCTACAAGCCAAAGAATGGCAAGAATCACTAGCAATCACAAGAAGCAAAAAAAAAAAAAAAAAAAAAAAAAAAAAGCATGGAAATGGATTCTCTCAGATCCTCTAGACGGAACCAACCTGTCAATATCTGGTTGACTTACAGCCTCCATGACTGTGACAGAATGCATTACTGTTATTTTAAAGCCACCTTCTTTGTGGTAATATGTTACAGCAACCACAGAAAACTAAAACACTTTCTAAATAAAGAAAACGAAAAATATACACAAAAAGATTATGACACAACAACAAAAATTAAGCATTTGCTATACAAAGACAAAAAGTGAAGAAAATATTTGAAATGTTTAATCCAGATATAGGGTTAACATCCTTATGGCATAAAGAGTACATAAAAATAAGCAAAACCCATTTATAAGAATATGAATAGACACTACAGAAAAGAAACAAAATGTCTAATACATATATGAAAATATGTTCCATCTCTCTAATAATTAAATAAAATGAGAAAAAATTTTACTATTATATTTTAAAATAATAACAGCAAAAATGTTACTTTCCATATCACTAACTCATTTAATACAACAAACCTATGTGGTGACATAGTTATTGTAAGGCAATAATGTTGTCTTCATGTTATAAATGAGAAAATGAGGGCATAAAACTTGGCAAGAGCATACTGAAATGGCCATTTGTATGTACCACAGATTGGAGGGTAATTTGGCAATGTGTTTCAAGAGTTTTGAAAATAATCATAACTTTTGATGCAGGAATTCCACTTCTATGAATTTATTCTGAGAAAAAGAAAGGAAAAAAGGAAAAAATAGTTATTTCAAATAGAGCTGAAAAAAAAACCTAACAGAGTCAAGTAGTACTGACAGTTTAGGCAACAATAATTTTGTAAACACTCCCCAAAATTGGTAAAAATAATGGCTGCTGCTTTAAAATGAAAAAAAAAATTACATCTACATGATAACACACACTTGCGTACACACACAGAGAGGAAAACATCTAATAAGTTAGACTTTGAACTTATTTTTAGAAATATCTTAATCAAACCACCAACCAACCAGTTTAGTATGTCCCACAGAAGTGTTTTGTTTGGTAAACATATGCTGGAAATATTTCAAAATTTAAATATAATTACACTGGGTGTGCATTCTCAAGTTGTTCATAGACCATAACACTTAAATATTTTGTGTTAAAATCTACCCAACTCAAACATTTGTGTCACTAGGTTCCTGCAGATAGCTTACATAGTAATTTCTAATGAAAATATGCTACATTAAAAAAATAAATTATTTGGGGCGCCTGGGTGGCTTAGTTGGTTAAGCATCCAACTTCAGCTCAGGTCATGATCTCACAGTCTGTGAGTTCAAGCCCTGAGTCGGCAGCTGTGCTGGCAGCTCAGAGCCTGGAGCCTGCTTCAGATTCTGTGTCTCCCTCTCTCTCTGCCCCTCCCCTGCTCATGCTCTATCTCTCTGTGTCTCAAAAATAAATAAAAACATTAAAAAAATTTTTTTTAATAAATTACTTAAGTTGAATAAGGACTTCAATGATTAGTATAGCAAGAGACTGATGAATAAGATAAACACCTTATAATATTTATTTTAAAAGAAATAATAAGATGTGAGTAACTGAAAAGCCAAAGAAATTTAAAAGTATTCTTTCATAAATTATTAGTTTGTACTTTTATTTTGAAAATAAATTAGACAAAATTAATAAATCATGAAGAGAACAAAAAATGAATAAACGGCACTTATTAGAAAACAAACAACCCACCCTTATACTATGAATATGTCACCCTTCAAAGGTAGAACAAGGAATGGGATTCAATGAATCTAGCTATTGGGAATGAGATACCTAGCCTTCAAGAAACGTTTTCATACCAGTTCTAGTTTAATACAAGTCACTGCAGTAACTAAATGTCAATGGCATCTGACAGCTATTCCAGTATTGACAGGACATGATTTGGCTGCCTCTCTTCACCAGCTCCTTGCAAATAGGTGTTTACCTCATGAAAACCATATCCAAGATGTCATGCCAGTATCACTAAGATATCATATATCCTTCTCATCAATCAAATAATAATGTGTACTTAAATTAAATCAATAATAATTGTCTGAGTGGTTTGTATGGCCTTTATAAATGAGGAAGGAAAAAAATAACCCATACCATGTCCTGGAGAAATGAAAATAAATTCAAGAATAAAATTTAACTTCTATTCAGGGATTTTGGCTTATCTCTCTCTTATAGACTCTTCCCCACTACTAACTCAGAGTATCTAAACATAGGTCAAATTGTGAATGTTGTAAAGATATTGTCTGACTGGATGTTGAATACTGGAATTCAGGAGTTTGCCAAGGACATATGAAATTTGTCAGTATTTTGTTAAGCACTTACACTGAACAAGAAAATTAGGAAAATATCAGATATTGGTCAAGAGACTTAAAAAGATGTTTTCTAAAATAAAATTTCTTGGGGCGCCTGGGTGGCTCAGTCAGTTAAGCATCCGACTTCAGCTCAGGTCATGATCTCACGGTCCGTGAGTTCGAGCCCCGCGTTGGGCTCTGGGCTGATGGCTCAGAGCCTGGAGCCTGTTTCCGATTCTGTGTCTCCCTCTCTGTCTGCCCCTTCCCCGTTCATGCTCTGTCTCTCTCTGTCTCAAAAATAAATAAACGTTAAAAAAAATTTAAAAAATATAAAATAAAATAAAATTTCTTTGTGATGATGGCAGATGGTTGTACAATTCTGCCATGATGTCAAAAAGTAAGACAACTTTGGGGCGCCTGGGTGGCTCAGGCAGTTGGGCGGCCGACTTCGGCTCAGGTCATGATCTCGCAGTCCGTGAGTTCGAGCCTCGTGTCGGGCTCTGTGCTGACAGCTCAGAGCCTGGAGCCTGTTTCTGATTCTGTGTCTCCCTCTCTCTGACCCTCCCCCGTTCATGCTCTGTCTCAAAAATAAATAAACGTTAAAAAAAATTTTTTTTAAAAAATAAAAAATAAAAAATAAAAAAAGTAAGACAACTTTGTACGAACCGTCTAAAAAAGTACTTTCAAATGTAGTCCACGTGTTTTCTTTATTTTCTACATTGCGAGTGAGGTTATGTATTTATTTGACCTATTTTTAGGGTACATATAAGAAAATTTTCCCTCCTTTTATCTAGAGAGCATAACTGCATAAAAAAGGAACCACCTGCAGTTTACTGCCATCATGTTACTTGAAAAAGAAACAATTCATCTGCTATGCATTCTAACACTATGAATGTAAATTTGAACTTCTGAATGCACAAGGAGAATTTGAAACTCAGTGATCTCCTATTTAGGAAAGAATCCAGAATGTAGGTTAGATGGAAACTATTCTTCCCTGCATCAGTGGCAGTGAGAAATAACAAAAAGTATCAACCACACTATCTTCAAGCAAATTCTAGAGTATTGAATCCAATATGAGTATGTTTGCCCTACAGAGACACTGTTCAAATGATGCATTCACCTGCTTCAACTCATCACTGCCATGCACACCTTCAAAACTTCTCCCAGGCTATATACCATTATTGAAATTATACCCTCCCATCTGTTTTTATTCCACATCCCCCAGATAACCTATAATCATAAATTAATGATCTAACAGATGAATTTCCTAAAACCAACACTTTAACTCTGAATCTGCTGAGGTTCTACAGGTTAGGTAAAATCTAGAAAGCCCAAAGTTTCAATTATTATCAACATGCAAAAAGTTCCAGTAACAGCTCTATTTTATTTTGTTGACTGACACACTGTAGATGGAAATCAAACTTTTTTAAAACAAAAGACAAACACAGAAGTGTCATCGTGGCTTAGTTGGTTAAGTGTCTGACTTCAGTTCAGGTCAATAACCTCAGTCGCTGAGTTCAGGTCCCACGTCGGGCTCTGTGCTGACAGCTCAGAGCCTGGAGCCTGCTTCGGATTCTGTGTCTCCTCTCTCTGCCCCTCCCGTGCTTGTGCTCTGTGTCTCTCTCTCAAAAAATAAACACTTAAAAAGTTTTAAAAATAAAAAAATAAAAAAGACATACACACACGTATAAACACATTTTCTTTAAAACTGGAAAAAAAATTTTTCACGTCAACATTGTTCACTAAAAAAGAAATCCTACAGCCAAGGGAAACAGTCAAATTCAGTCAGGTAGCAGTTGGCTTTGTCTCCTTCAGAATGTTAGCAAGGTATCTGATTTATAATTCAGTGTTGGAAACTGGTAAGAAACTATAAGATTTTAGATGATGGGTTAACATAAATTTGGATATTTTATTAAATATTTCAAAGAACAAAGGTTTGGACATACAATACAAAATTAAAATTTAAGATTCTAATAGAATTATACAATATATTTAGACAATACCATGATGCTTAAAAAGAGAACTGTGTGTATATCCCAATATTGAGAATTGTTTTCATATACAATCTGGACCACAAATTAGAGGCCTACATTTTTTGGGAAGTCATGAAAAAATTAACTGAGAAATATATTGTTCTAGAAACTTCAGATAGATATTGAGCTTTCCTATTTATGTTGAAACTTGTTTTACTTAGTATTACAGGAATAAACATTAAAAAAACTGGATTATTTTTAGAGACATTTGACTTTAATTTAAATCCTTTTCTTCATTATGTTTCTCTACACTTACATGAAATTATACCAGTTAGAAAATTCCTACCAGATCTAGTAAAATTAAATTCAATCTGATTTATTCTTTAACTCTCAAAAGGTATATATCTAGAGGCTTGTCCAAATTGCTTTTAAATGTTTAAATTGGCTTCAAGGAGCAAACTTTGGCATTTCCTTCTTCAAGACAAAAAGCTGACTGACTTGGACCATATACATATTGTTTATTTGACACAAACATTTATTAAAAACCCACTGTTTGCCAAACACTGTTTAAGAGTTCTCAACAAATGAAAATTAAAATGACAGTCCTCCCTCAAATGATCAAGATGAATGGAGACAGAAACACAAGAAATACTAATTACAATGTACTCAATCCCTTAATATAATAGAGATATGAGAGAATTGATATTGCTTAGTCTGGCAGTTTTCTTCAACAGAAATGCAAATGGAATTTTGGGTGGGATGATTCTTCCCTGAATTCATTAGACCTTGTTCCTCAGACATTGTGGAATTTAGCCCTGCAACAGCATTCTTCAATCATTATGACATTCATCTTAACAACCAAAAAAGCTCCATTCCATATTTCCAAATGCCTCCTGACAAAGGGGGATCACCCTCTTTGAGAATGCTGTTACTAGACAGTATCTGCTGATGCTGTCAAACCTTTTAGTAGCAGTTCTATGAAATCAAAGGATCTAGAAACCCAGTTAAGTCTACCAAGATTTTCAGGTATACATGTAAGACTACGTGGTTTATGGGCATCTTATTTAAAAGGCAAAGGCTATAATTAAGATAGCTGTCATTCACTTTAAAATATTTCAGCACAGGCAGCATGATATTACATATATATCAATGATTTACACTTACTGATTTATTGATTGATTGAAAGGGAAAGAGGGAGAAGGAAGAAAGTGAGGGAGAGAGAGAAAGTGCACACACATTCCCTAGCAGCAGGGAGGAGCAGAGATAGAGAGGAAGAAGGAATCTTCAGGAGGCTCCACACCCAGCAGTGATGAGGGCCTGGGCTCTGGGCTTGGGGCTGGATTGCAGCATCATGAGATCTTTACCTGAGACAAGTCTAAACCAACTGAGCCACCCATGCTCCCCTTAATGATTTACATTTAAATTAAATTCTAGGTACAGTCATTTGCATTAATCAGGAATTCACACAATAAATATTGTGGGTTATATTTCTTTTCAGAAAGTCTTTGTTACAGAGGTAGATACAAGAAGAGCTTCAGTTACCTTTAGCTCCTATTAACACAACAGGCTTTGCTGAAAAACAAAGCAGCCTGAAGAAGTAGGTTATCACAGTGCAAGAGTGGACTGGCTGAAATATTTTGGAGATACTTACAATTCTTGTGGAATAGGGATGATCTCTACAGGAAACAGACCTATGCTAACCAGGTCATGCCTAATGCAAACACTGGAAAACTTTGAAGAGGGCAAAGATTTAGCTATTTCATCACCACTTCCCAACTATGCTATAATGAAATCATGCCTCAAAGCAAATTCTGTCACACATACGAACGTTTATTAAACAATCACTCATCAGCAAGCAGGCACAATTTATAGTACCTATTCTGTCAGGTATATTACTTTCTAGTTCTCTATCCTTTTATGTTCTCTGATCAACTCTTTGCATGAAATGTTCCCTAGAGTTATATATGACAACATTCCAGAGGCAGAATTCTATTATGCTTTATAGGAGACATCAGGGAGCCAGAAATTCTCCTAACCCAATAGTGGCACAGACACATTTAGGAATCAAACTTTGGGTACCGGAGCCTACAGGAATTTTACAACATGGTCATATCAGGTTGGGAAGTATCCAGTACACATATCTAGAATACCTCTAATTATCTATTCCAGTTTACCATGCTGGTTCAACATTCAAAATGATTGCTAACATCACTATTTCCAACAATGAAAATCAACTTCTGGCATTCACTCTTTTAATTTAAAAAGCAAAGGAGGATGATGAAGGAGACAGAAGAAGCTCCTGAAACTCCCTATTATGAAACATAATACTAGTTGATCACTTATGTAATATGGGTTAGGAAAAATGACTAGAAATAAATTTAAACTAAATATCACATACATGATATCACACTTGCCTATGTTGAATTATTTTAAAGAAAATTACTGAGATCATAGAAACACTCTATAAATGTCCCTGATATTTCTGTATCTAGTTACACAGTTGGACAATTTAGTTGTCTGATATGAACTTTAAAAATGCTGATTTTAGAATATTTTTAGGTATGTCTTCTATGAACTTTTCATGTAAATTGTAACTCAACACCTTAACAGAAAGCTAAATATTCACCAAGGTTACTAAATATTTTGGATGAATTTTTTGTGGCTGCTCACTAATAAATATTTATGTGCATGGCAGAATTTGTCCTAAGCCTTGATAACTTCAAAGTAAGATTGTAGAGAAATAACCACCATTCATTTACTTCTAATTATTGGCACCAATTTTAACTAAGAGAACCTAGATATGGATAACAAAATCCTTTAATATTAATCTTCCTGTTTTCCTGATGTACGTTTTCCCTGATTTTCCTTTCATTTTTCCCCCTTCCCTACTCTTTGTCTCTTTGGTCTCCATCTCCCTACTCCCATTCCCAGTTCTTTTGTCTTACTAGAGACAGTACTCCATCATCATTTCTCTTTATCCAATCCATCTCCTCTGATTCTTTCTCCTCATCCTATAAATAAAATCTAATCTTAGTATTTCACAACCACTTTCTAAATCCTGTGTCTATAAAAGAAAATCTACATTATTTCTTTTATTCATTTCCAAACTTTGAAAGAGAAGTTTCCACCAATTCATCTCTATTCTTTGCCTTCTCTCAACTCTTCCATTGTCTCTGAAATAAAAAATTCTAAAATTTCTCACCAAGGTCTCCTAATTGGATTTTCTGACCTCCTCTGTGTCTCTACCTAAAAATCTCTCTTTACCTTCCCACGCTGTTTTCCACCATCTTGAAATGTTAGTCTTTTCCTGTCTTCCCTTAAATAATCTTTTGAATCTCCTCTACAATTTGGGCTAGTGTTTTGAGTTTTATTCCCCAATTGCTCTTCTTTTTCCCATCTCTTAAATTTTAGCATCCCCAAGTGCTTTTAATCTCAGTCATCACTATTCTCTATACTTTATCTTGTTTTCTTACGAATAACACATTAATTAACATTGTTTCAACTATCAACATTATGATGACTTTTAAAGCTATATCTCCTGCTGTAGACTCTTTTAAACTCCAGACCTGCACCGTCTTCCTACCACACCATTAAAACTCAAATAAGCCAAACAGAATATACTATTTCCTAACCATATGTGTTTTAAATGTCAAGCCTGTTGAACAGTTGCCAGAAAGCCAATCTCAAAAATATATAGGAAATCAAAATATCATTGTAAATATAACAGATGAATAAACCTGTTTCCACAACTCTATATGATTGGAAGTGATAACTGCATAAGACTCTTGAGAGTTGAGCAAAATTTCCATTAGAGATGCATTTTCAGTAGTAACTGATATTTGTTAAGTACCTCCTGAGGTAAATGGGTCCAGCTAACTACAAAATTCATTTAACTCACTAGGATGGGTAAGCTAAGGCAGAACCACAAAGAATCTTCTCTCTTTACTGTGTCCCAAGGTAGCGCTTAAGGTCTTCTCTAATTAAAATGTAAAACAAAACAAAAAAATTAAAGAATATCCATTTGAGAGGATATCAAATTAAATTTTCAGGGTTCTGAGATTTTCCTCTATTCTTTCTCTGTCACAAACCTTCTCTTCTATAATTTTCCTTGTTAGAGAATGGTATCACTATCCATCAAACCAACCAATACAGAAAACTACTTTGTCTTTAGCTCTCATTTTCATCATCCCATAATCATTCAACAAGTTTAATTGTACTTCTAGAACAATACTAATTCCTTTCTATTTTAATGAACAATTCCTTACTGCAGATACTTCCTTAATTCACTGTTCTTCTTTTTTTTATTTATTTTTTATTTTTTATAATTTACATCCAAATTAGTTAGCATATAGTGCAACAATGATTTCAGGAGTAGATTCCTTAATGCCCCTTACCCATTTAGCCCATACCCCCTCCCACAACCTCTCCAGTAACCCTCAGTTTGTTCTCCATATTGTCCCCCTCCCTGTTTTTATATTATTTTTGTTTCCCTTCCCTTATGTTCATCTGTTTTGTCTCTTAAAGTCCTCATATGAGAATTCACTGTTCTTCTTTCATACCCTCCCCCCCCCCAGTGGCTATTTCTTATATTTTCATAAATGTTATCTTATTAAAAAAAAATAAATGTTGTGGAATACCCCCACTTAATATCTGCCAATGATCAGGGGTGCCCGGGTAGTTCAGCTGGTTAAGTGTCTGATTCTTGATTATCACCTCAGGTCATGATCTTATGGTCATGAAATCGAGCCCTGCATTGGATTCTGCACTGAGCATGGAGCCTGCTTGGGATTCTCTCTCTCCCTTCTCTCTCTCCCTCTCTCTGTGTCCCTCCCCTGTTCGTGTTCTCTCTCTCTCAAAATAAGTAAATAAACTGAAAAATATCTACCAATGATGAAAAATTGTCTAGAGAATTACGTTCAAATGTTTTCAATGTTCTCTGCACCTCCTCTTTGTATGCAAACAATACCCTGATCATGTCCAACCTTAAGAAGGACTTTCTCTACAGATTAATATTTTCCCCATTAGGAAATAATCTCACCCTCTGCTAAATTCTTTAAAATTTACCTTTTCCCTTCTCATGCTTTTCACTTTCAATCATATATTATAACTACCTTGTACATTTCCTATGTACCTAAGTCAAAATGGGAAGCACTTTCAAGGACTGTGTTTTAACTCTCTTTATGGTCATAAGAATTTCTTGAATAAATCAATGCTTAATTCTGCATTTAGGATACATACATATGTAGAATTAAAAGCAGAGCAGAATGATAGATATACATGATAAGTAGAAAATTATAGGTACAGAGACCAGTTTGGAGGCTACAAAAACACTTCTGGTAAAGGGTCATGAACAAATATATAAAAAAAAGTATGAATCTCATCTCATCATCCATATTTTACTGCTCAGTTGCTTAAAAAGAAATATCTTTATCATAAATTGTCCCATAAATTTAAAGAACTGATATTATTATGCTTGGAATGTTGACTCGAGTAAATTACACAGATCCTGGTTGTCATTCTAAGATAGGTTTAAGTTCTGAGGAAATACCATATTTTCTGATGTTACATATCTTGGCAACCAAATGAGGACTGTAGTGGGAAATCATCACCCCTGTCTCAAACTCTGTAACTCTATGAAGCCTGGCTCATCTTTTTTTCATTGCACAGCAGGTAAGAAAACTGGAAGGCTAGGTTTATAACTGTTATATCATAACCATTAAGAGGAAATAAGGCAAACTATTCATCAAAGGAATGATAGACAACAACAAAAAGTAAACGACTAGGTTTCAAACTGTCCAAAACTGATAACCCAAGTAGAAAAGTCATTTTCCGATAGTCTTCTCCTCTTGAAATTTCACTTTACAATAAGTAGAAAGGCCAAGCTAGTAAATTTCATGAGTGTGATGTTTCTGAGGTGTATATATTATATAATTCACATTTTTCATATGGATGTTACATGCATTAAATACTTCTTTTGTGATAATGAAGGTAACAGGCTCAACTGGATTAGATACACCATATTTAAAATGTTAAACAAAAGTACAGATGTATGAGTTAATTAAAGTTGCATGAGTTGCCATAAAACAGTAAACTAGAATCATAAATTTGCATGGAAATACCTCCTATAATACATATATTACTGAATCAGAGCCAAATCTAAAATCCCTCCAATATCCACTTTAAATTATACTATATTATAAATCGCTAGTTCTGTAGGATCTATAAGCAGCTATACCTACTTTATATTTCTACCATTTCACTGGAATCAGAGAAAGTACAGAAGAACTATGACAAGAATAAAGTGATTTCCTTTTCTTTCTCTAATTCCCTCCACAAAACAAAACAAAAACAAAAACAAAAACAAAAACAAAAAAACAAACAAGAAGATAACTCTGATCTTCCCGTAGCAAAGACAATGCCAGACCTCCATTAAATGCTAAATTAGTACCATATATCATTATCATAGATCTTTTCCTTTTTTACATAATCCTAATGTTCATTTCTGTAATTCTATTTCAACCACCACTCCTAATCCCTAGAATTTGTAAATCTTTATAAAGAAAAGTATTGTTGCAGATGGGATTAAATTAAAGATCTTGACATGGGGAGGTTATCCTAGATTACCTAGGTAGGCCTTAAAGAGCATGGCAATGGTCTTTATAGGAGAGAAATAGGAAATTCAACACCACACACAAATGTGGACAGAGCTGAGTGATTCAGCCACAAAGGAACACCACCAACCACCAGAAACTAAAAAGGGCAAGGAATGGATTCTCTTAGCTTCCCAAGAAGCACAGCCTTGCCAATATCTCTATTTCAGAGTTCCTGTCTCCATAACTGTGAGAGAATAAATTTCTGCTGTTTTACACCATCAGGCTGTGGTAATTTGTTATAGCAGCCACAGGAAACTAATACAATAATGTAATGAATAAATTTCTGCTAAACCACTCATGACAAATCATGGCTTAATATCTTATTCCTTATCAAAATGGCAGAGACTCCTAGATAAAATTTTTAACTTAATGGAATAAATTTCATATTTATGGGAGTTTAGCTATATTACTCACCTGGGTGGGAGAATTTCTGAGTAAGAAGACCTTTTCAGTTAGAAGCAAGCAGGTATCCTTTAAACTTCTTTATAGAATCAAACCTGGAGACAGTCTTAATCATGTAATGGCTAACTGTGTATGATTCTTAGAAGTGTTTCCGCCATTTCAGTTAATTTCCTTTCCCTGTTATTTCTTCTAACATATTCAAAACAGCTAGAAAACTAAGCTGAAAGGTGACAATTGGAAAAAAAGATTCTAAAGAGTTTAAGGCACTATATCAGCCCCAGCGGCATTTGAACATTCACCCACCAGCTAAATCCTGGGTATTGGAGTAGAAAAAGTTTTCTCCAATTAGAAGGGCACTATTGTACAATTAAATCAAGTTTAGAAGAATTATCTGAATGTTATTAAGTCAAGATTTATTTTAAAAATTAGTTCTAAAAAAGAAAAAAACATGTATAAACTGTTGAGGGTACTTGCTTTCAGAAAGCGTATTTTATTTGAAATAAGAGTAAGATACTTTCCATGTGTGTATTTTTAAATAATAGAGAAACTTCTGTTTAACCCTGCTTTTTCTCCCAACCATTGTTCTTTCTCCTAACTATAACAACATCTATGTCTTGAATATTTACCCTTTAATTTCTAATTTTGTGGAACTTGTGCTCTCTGGGCAACTTTTTTTTTTTTTTTTAACTTATTCATTTTCAAAAAAAGACAATAGACCAGAAGGGCAATATTCATTTTAAATGTGCTGTTATCAGATTAATAGTTTAGTAAGGAAAGAAAATTAGAAATGTTACAAATCTTAATTTTGGCTGCTATGTTATTAACACTTTTGGAAGTATACTATTCACTCAGAGAAAGGCACCAAAAAAAAAAAAAAAAAAAAAAAAAGAGCTCAATTTATGACCACAAAGCACAGAAACATGTGTAGCTAAGTCAATCAATGAAATTTTTTCTGTACCTCAAAAGCTCTCATTGGTATCCTTCCTATTTCCTTCCTTCTCTGTAAAAGCAGTCACTCTCCTGACTTTTAACACCATACGGTAATTTCACCTGTTTTGCACTTTATATAAATGAGACCAGCACAGTCTATACCACTTCATGTGTGGTCTCTTTGGCTCTACATTGATATAAATGAGACCACCACAGCCTGTACAACTTCATGTGTGGTTTTTTTGACTCTATGTTCTATAAAGTTACTAATTCATATTGTTTTAGCAGATATAGTTGGTTTAATTTCAGTGTTAAATAGTATTCCATTGAATGAATTTACCACACTTTATATATCCATTCTATTGTGGATGGAGTTTTAGGATTTTTCTCATTTTGTAGTGTTATGCCATGAATTTTCTTGTGCAGGTTTCTGGTATAGTGGCCCAAAATTCTGTTGGATATATATCTTGATAACTGGGTATGTAACTGCTGGGTAATAGTGTATGTATTATCTGTTTTACTAGGTAATAACTACTCTGCAAAAGGGGTTCTAACAATTTATACTCCCATCAGAAATGCATTTTTATATTACTCTAGGTAAATTTATTTATTAGTTTTTGAACTTTATCTATCATGACAAGTGCTATTCCCTTATATTTTTAATTTTCTTTCTGATGAAAGAAGGTGAGACATTTCTCATGTATATATTAGCCACTTGGATATCTCTGTGATGGTCCTGTTCAAATTGCAAAACAATAATTCTCTTAGGTTAGCTATGTTTTCCAGTGGGAGGAATTTACATATTCTTGATATAAACTTCCCTTGCTGATATGTATTGCAAGTAACCAATCACTGTCATTGTTTCTTTTTATTAGTTTCTACATGGATATGCAATTGTCAAAATGCATTTTACTGAGTAAAGTTTCACTCATTGCTCTACAATGATACCTTGTCAAAATACAAATATGAGAAATATTTTGGACTCTTAATTGGGGTCCATTTTCATATTTATCTATTGTGTGCCAGTACTACTATGTCTTAATTATTGTGGATTTATAATAAATAATGATATCTGTTAGTATGTCCACTAATTTTATTTTTCTTCTAAAAGAGTGTTTATCTTCTTAGTCCTTTGCATTTCTTTTAATTTAGAGTCAGCTTGCCAGTTTATATACAGATGCACATTGCTGGGATTTTGATTGAATAGAGTTTAACGTGTAGACCAATTCAAGGAAAACTGATCCTACAACCCTTGGATGTATTAGATCCTTTCATTTATAGGGATCTTCTGTATAGAGATTATGCATACCTTTTGCATTCATTTTTCACAATTACACATTAACTGACATAGTGATTCTTTGGTGTGAGTAAAGGAAGATATGGAAATAAAGATATCTGACTGCACTTGATGATTTATTTTGAAAAAAATTTTAATTTTATGCTAATGTTATTTAATATTCAAACATAAAATTAGATATGAACCACTTATGATTGTAGCTCTCTTGTAACAAATGTAGATACATAGTAAATTCATAAACAAAACTACTAAATTGAAAAAATTTGAGTCAGGAAAAATATTTCTAAGGTCTTTATATTATATATGGTATTGTAAAACATAAAATTTTGAAAAACTGTATTTTCTATTATGTCTGATTACAGACATAAAACAATTTTTATAATAAAAATATGGAACAGCATAATTAGTAATTTAGTAATTTACCAACAATTCTTTTGGATTTTCAATATACACAATAACATTTACTGTAAATAATGACAGTTTTACTTGTTCATTTGTTAATTGTTACACTATTTTTTTTCTTGCCTTTTGATACCACCTAGACCCCCTAGTAAAATACTTAATAATAGTGGTAGCAATGGGAATTCTCTTTGCTCATTCAGAATATGAGAGCTTTAAAAATACTATAAACAAGCACAATGTTTAGCAACAATTTGTTTAATTAAGGTTCGGTTTTTATAGTTAATTTTTATCAAATTAACTTCTATTTCTACTTTGGTAAATGTCTATAATCAAGAAAGATTTTATCAAATGTTTTGTCTTAAACTATTGACACGAGTTAGTTTTTCCATTTTTTTGCTATGTGTTTAAATACATTAATTGATTTTCAAATGTTAAATTATCATCGTATTCATGACAAAACACAAATTGTGACATTATAGTATCCTTTTTATAAGTTATTACATTTGATGAGTAATATGTTGTTTAGGATTTTGCATCTATGTTTCTTAATGAAGCTGGTCTGTAATTTTACTGAATTGTAATGTCCTCATCAAGTGAGTCTCAAAGTTATGCTGATCTCATAAAACCAGTTAGCAACTGTCCCACATTTTCTATTCTCTGGAAGAATCTGTGTAATATTTTCTTCATTTGCTTCTTAAATGCTTTGTAAAATACACTTCTGAAGCTATCCTGATCTCAAATTTTCTTCCTGTGAATAGTTAAGTCTTTGATAGTTACAGATAACTCAGATTGTGTATCACTGTGTTAAGTTTTGGTAGTTGCATCCTTTGAGAGGAATTTGTCCATTTCATCAAAATCTTAAAATTAAACATACTTCCCTCATTAAAAGATGAAATGATACTTCCTGACATTTCATTTCTCAGCCAACATATCTATTTTTGTAGTTAGGAAAATAAATTTTTGCAGTGCCTCAGTGGTTCAGTCGATTAAGTGACCAACTCGATTTCAGCTCACGTCATGATTGCACGGTTTGTTGGTTCAAGCCCCACATGGGGTTCTGTACTGTCAGTGTGAGCCTGCTTGGGTTTCTAACGCCCTCTCTCTCTGCCCCTCCCCAACTTATGCCCTCTTTTCTCCCTCTCTCTCTCAAAATAAATAAACTTTTAAAAAAGAAAGAAAACAAATTTTTGTTCATTTGTTACATTCCTGTTAAGTTTGAACTCATATTTTTATCAGCTAGGCTTAGTTTTATCCTACTGGCCATGATTCTTTCTTTTTGTTTTATTTTTTTAATTTAAATCCAAATTAGTTAACTTATAATGTAATAATAATTTCAGGAATAGAATTTATTAATTCATCACTTACATACAACACTCACTGCTTATCCCAAATGTCCTCCGTAGCGCCCATCACCATTTAATACATCCCTCCCCCATTCCAACACCCTACCAGCAGCCCTCAGTTTGTTCTCTGTATTTAAGAGTCTCTTAGGGTTTGTCTCCCTTTCTCTATTTATATTATTTTTGCTCCCCTTCCCTTACATTCATCTGTTTTGTTTCTTGAATTCCAAATATGAGTGAAATCAGAGGATATTTGTCTTCCTCTGACATTTTTCGCTTAGCATAATACCCTCTAGTTCCATCCACAATGTTACAAGTGGCAAGATTTCATTCTTGTTGATTGCCGTGTAATACACCACATCTTCTTTACCCATTCATCCATCGATGGACATTTGGGCTCTTTCCATACTTTGGCTATTATCGATAGTGCTGCTATAGCATTAGGGTGTATGTGCCCCTTCGAATCAGCACTCTCGTGTCTTTTGGATAAATACCTAGTAGTAAAATCGCGGGGTCATAGGGTAGTTCTATTTTTAATTTTTTGAGGAATCTCCATACTGTTTTCCAGAGTAGCTGCCCCAGTTTGCTTTCCCACCAGCAGTGCAAAAGAGATCCTCTTTCGCCGCATCCTTGCCAACATCTGTTGTTGCCCGAGTTGTTAATGTTAGCCATTCTGACAGGAGTGAGATGGTATCTCATTGTGGTTTTGATTTGGATTTCTCTGATGATGAGTGATGTTGAACATCATTTCATGTGTCTGTTAGCTATCCATATATCTTCTTCAGAAAAGTGTGTATTCACACCTTTCACCCATTTCTTCACTGAATTATTTGTTTTTGGGGTGTTGAGTTTGATAAGCTCTTTATAGATTTTGGATACTAATCCTTTATCTGATATCATTTGCAAATATCTTCTCCCATTCCATCAGTTGCCTTTTAGTTCTGCTCATTGTTTCCTTCACTGTGCAGATGATTTTTCTCTTAATGAGGTCCCAATAGTTCATTTTTGCTTTTGTTTCCCTTGCCTCCAGAGACATGTCAAATAAGAAGTTGCTGTGGCCAACATCAAAGAGGTTGTTGCCTGTTTTCTCCTCTAGGATTTTGATGGTTTCCTGTCTTACATTTAGGTCTTTCATCCATTTTGAGTTTATTTTTGTGTATGGTGTGAGAAAGTGGTCCAGGCTCATTCTTCTGCATGTGGCCATCCAGTTTTCCCAAAACCATTTGCTGAAGATACTGTTTTTTTTTTTTTCCATTGGATATTCTTTCCTGCTTGTCAAAGATCAGTTGGTCATACATTTGTAGGTTCATTTCTATGTTCTATATTCTGTTCCATTGATCTATGTGTCTTTTCTTGTGACAGTACCATACTGTCTTAATGATTACAGCTTTGTAATACTGCTTGAAGTCCAAAATTGTGATGACTCCAGCTTTGGTTTTCCTTTTCAGGATTGCTTTGGCTATTTTGGGTCTTTTTTGGCTTCATAGAAATTTTAGGATTGTTTGTTCTAGCTCTGTGAAGAATGCTGATGTTATTTTGATAGGGGTTATATTACTGGCCATGATTCTGACCATCTGTTCTTTTCAAAAGTATAACAGCATTATTACTAAGTTAGTTATTTTCATTAATTTCTTTTTAAATTTTTTTAATTTACATTTATTTACTTTTGAGAGACAAAGAGACAGAGCTCAAGTAGGGAGGGGCAGAGAGAGAATGAGACACAGAATCCGCAGCAGGTTCCAGGCTCTGAGCTGTCAGCACAGAGCCCGACATGGGGCTTGAACTCACAAACCATGAGATCATGACCTGAGCCGAAGTTGGACGCTTAACCAACTGAGCCACCCAGGTGCCCCTATTTTCATTAATTTCTGAAGACTCATTAATAACTTTTTGATATTTTATTTTTGGAGCAGTATATGAGCAGTCTACTTTTTGATTCTTTTCCTTTTTTTTAAGATCTAAATTCATCCTGTAGTTTTTTTTATTTTTTTATTTTATACACATTGGGATTCTCTCTTGCTTTCTGAAATGACATCCTTACTAATGGATATAGACATTTTAGTAACAAAAAAAAAAAAACATCTAGAAAAGTAGCTATAATTGATTTATAAAAAACCAATGTCATTCTTGTATTTCCAAAGAAGAAAAAAATTTGGGGGGGCTACTATTTTTTTGTTTCATTTTGCCTATTTGCTTACTTTTTCTCTGATTTTAGAGATTTGAATAGCTTATATTCTCTCTTACAGTTGATTTTTTCATGGAAAATGATAAAAATAAAATCACCTCTTATAGTTTTTTTTTTCCCCTTTTATCTCTACTTCCTATTATTCTGTGTTCAACAAGGTTCCTGTATTGGTTATTATATTCACCCAAAGATACAAAAGAAGAATTACTAATGGGGAACAGAGAACATCATAAAAAGATGTGATGAAGTTCTTGAGCTCTTGGACAGCAGGCAAACAGTAAGACAGTTTAATGGTCCTGAGTATTAGCTGGTTTCTGGCATAGAGACAGGTGGGAATAAAGTCAGATATATTAGCTTTTTACTCTTCATCCTAACTGGTTTTGTTCTCACTCACTTTTGTCCTCAATCAAGACCTGCAAATGGTATGTGAAACCTGTGTTCCATCGTGAGTGGCAGTAAATAGAACATTAAAAGAAAACAGAGTAACACATACTGCCATTTTCTAGGAGCATGGTCACGTAATATTATTTAACTTCTCTAAGCGTGAGTCTCCTCTCCTGTTAACTGGCATGATTATCAAGCTATTAATTCCTATTATACAGTAAGTAATCAATAAATATTGACCATTTTTTAAATTTCAGTTATATTCTATTATTGTTGTTATTATTAACATCAGAACCACAATTTGATTTTTCACTGAAGCCTAATTAACATAGTGTTATATTTTCAAGTGTACATAGTGTTATAGTTTCAAGTGTACATAATGATCCAACAATTCCACATATTACTCATTGCTCACTATGGTAATGTATAATCACCACCTGTCACCAAACAACATTATTACTATCTTATTGACCATGTTCCCTACACTATACCTTTCATTTCTGTGACTCATTTATAACTGTAAGGTTGTAACTCTGAATCCCCTTTATCTATTTCACCCTTCCCCAAACCAACCTTCCCTCTGGCAACCATCAATTTCTTCTCTGCATTTAAGAGAATGTTCTTTTCTTTCTTTCTTTCTTCATTTGTTTTGTTTCTTAAATTCCACATAAGAGTGAAATCAGATGGTATTTGTCTTTATCTGCATGACTTATTTCACTTAGCATCATGTCCTCCAAGTTCATCTAGGTTGTTACAAATGGCAAGATATCATTCTTTTTTATGGCTAAGTAATATGCCATTACACACACACACACACACACACACACACACACACATACACACGGCACTCTTCTTTAACCGTTCACCTACCTATAAGATATTTCAGTTTTTTCAATATATTAGCATTATAAATAATGCTTCAATAAACACAAGAGTGTCTATATCTTTTTGAATTAATGCTTTTGTTTTCTTTGGGTAAGTACCCCAGAGAATTATGGAATCATATGGTGTTTCTACTTTTAATTTTTGTTTTCCACAGTAGCTACATAGATTTACCTTCCAACCAACAGTGTATGAAGGTGTCTTTTTCTCCAAATCTTGTCCTTTTCATTCTAGCCATTTTCATAGGTATAAGATGATTATCTCAGTGAGATTCTGACTTGCATTTCCCTGATAATTAGTGATTTTGAGCACGTTTTCATGTGTCTGTTTGTCATATGTATTTCTTCTTTGGAAAAATGTCTACTCAGGTCCTCTGTACATTTTTAACTGGATTCTTTGTTTATTTGTTGGTTTGGTGTTGTGTTGTACAAGTTCTTTGATACTGAATTTTGAATATTTTGAATATTATCCCTTGTCAGATATATCTTTTACAAATATCCTCCCCCATTATGTTGTCTGTTGACATTATGTTGACATTGTGACAAGTATCTTCCCCATTATGTTGTCTGCAAAAGCTTTTTACGTTGGTGTAGTCCCAATAGTTTACTTTTGATGTTGTTTTCTGTGCCTCTGGAGACATGGAGACACGCCTATAAAAATGTTTCTATGGCTGATATCAAGAAACTGCTGCCTATGTTTTCTTCTGGAGTTTTATGGTTTCAGGTCTCATATTTAGGTTTTTAATCCATTTTGAGTTGATTTTTGTGTATTCTGAGAAAGTGGTCCAGGTTCATTCTTTTGTATCTAGGTGTCCAGTTTTACCACAACCATTTATTGAAAAGACTGTCTTTTCCCTATTGTATATTCTTACCTCTTTTGTCATAGATTAACTGGCCATAACAGGCACATGAAAAGATGTTCAACGTCGCTCCTTATCAGGGAAATACAAATCAAAACCACACTCAGATACCACCTCACGCCAGTCAGAGTGGCCAAAATGAATAAATCAGGAGACTGTAGATGCTGGAGAGGATGTGGAGAAACAGGAACCCTCTTGCACTGTTGGTGGGAATGCAAATTGGTGCAGCCGCTCTGGAAAGCAGTGTGGAGGTTCCTCAGAAAATTAAAAATAGACCTACCCTATGACCCAGCAATAGCACTGCTAGGAATTTATCCAAGGGATACAGGAGTACTGATGCATCGGGGCACCTGTACCCCAATGTTGATAGCGGCACTCTCAACAATAGCCAAATTATGGAAAGAGCCTAAATGTCCATCAACTGATGAATGGATAAAGAAATTGTGGTTTATATACACAATGGAATACTACGTGGCAATGAGAAAAAATGAAATATGGCCTTTTGTAGCAACATGGATGGAACTGGAGAGTGTGATGCTAAGTGAGATAAGCCATACAGAGAAAGACAGATACCATATGGTTTCACTCTTATGTGGATCCTGAGAAACATAACAGAAACCCATGGGGGAGGGGAAGGAAAAAAAAAAAAAAAAGAGGTTAGAGTGGGAGAGAGCCAAAGCATAAGAGACTGTTAAAAACTGAGAACAAACTGAGGGTTGATGGGGGGTGGGAGGGAGGGCAGGGTGGGTGATGGGTATTGAGGAGGGCACCTTTTGGGATGAGCACTGGGTGTTGTATGGAAACCAATTTGACAGTAAATTTCATATATTAAAAAAAAAAAATCAAATCACTATGATATACACCTGAAACTAATAGAATAATGTACATCAATCATACATCAATAAAAAAAGAATCAATGAGAAAAAAAAAAAAAAGATTAACTGGCCATATAAGCATGGTATTTATGAGCTCTTTATCGTGTTCCATTGATCCTATGTGCTGATTTTTGTGTCAGTACTATATTGTTTTGATTACTACACCTTTGTAATTTATCTTGAAAAGTGGGACTGTGATACCTCCAGCTTTGTTCTTTCTCAAGATAGCTTTGCTTATTCAGGGTCCTTTGTGGTTCCATACAGATTTTATTATTTGTTCTAGTTCTGTGAAAAATGCTGTTGGTATTTTGATAGGAACTGCATTACATCTGTAGATTGTTTTGGGTAGTATGGACATTTATCAATATTTGTTCTTTCAGTCCATGAACATCAGATATATTTCCATTTGTTTGCATCACCCTTGTCTTTTTTCACCATTGTTTTATAGTTTTCAGAGTACAGGTTTTTCACCCCCTTAGTTAAGTTTATTCTTAGATATTTTATTCTTTTTGGTGAAGTTGTTAATGTTAAGAGAATGTTCTTTTCTTTCTGATAGTTTGTTATTAGCGTATAGAAATGGAACAGATTTCTATATATTAATTTTGTGTCCTGTGACAGTAGTGAATTCATTTATCAGTTCCAGTAGTTTTATGGTTGAATATTTACAATTTTCTATATATAGTATTAAGTCATCTGGACATAGTGACAGTTTTACTTATTCCTTACCAATTTGGATGTCTTAATTCTTTTTCTTATCTGCTTACTCTGGCTAGGACATCCAGTACCATGTTGAATAAAAGTGGTGAGAGAGAACATCCTTGTCTTGTTCCTGATCTTAGAGGAAAAGCTCTTAGTTTTTCACAATTGAGTATGATTCTGGGTGTGGGTTTTTCATATGTGGTCTCTACCATGTTGTGATATGTTCCCTCTTAACCTACCTTGTGACGAGTTTTTATCATGAACAGAAATTGTACTTTGTCAAATGCTTTATCTGTTCCTACTATGTTTTTTTTTTAATCCCTTCTCTTGTTAATATGATGTGTCACATTAGTTGATTCGCAACTGCTGAATGACCCTTGCATCCCTGGGATAAATCCAACTTGGTCATGGTGAATGATTTTTTTTAATGTATTGTTGAATTTGGTTTGCTAAAATTTTATTGAGGATTTATCCATCTATGTTCATCAGAGATTGTGGCCTGTAGGATTATTTTCTGTAGGATCTTTTTGAATGGTTTCAGTATAAGGGTAATACTAACATCAAAGAACAAATTTGGAAGTTTTCCTCCCTCTTCTGTTTTTTTTTTTTTTTTTTTTTTTTTTTTTTGAATAGTTTGAATAGAATACATATTAACTTTTCTTTAAATGTTTTAGGGCTGTTATTTTTTTAAGTTTATTTAGTTATTTATTTTTGAGAGAGTGTGTATGCATGAGCAGAGGAAAGGCAGAGAGAGAGGAAGAGAGAGGGAATCGTAAGCAGGCTACATGTTGCCAGCACAGAGCTCGACAAGGGGCTTGAACCCATGAACCGTAGATCATGACCTGAGCTGAGATCAAGAATCAGAAGCTTAACTGACTGAGCCACCCAGGCACCTCCAAAGACTTTTCTTTTAAATTAGGTGTACTGTTGTAGTTAGTGAAGACTTAACAGGTTGGTTGTGACTCCCAATATTTATTATCAATTATTATAAATAGTATTTACTAATTTAGGGGTTATTTTAGTGCTTAGGGAGGTCATTGTTTCTTAAAATAGAAACTACTTAATATAAAGTTTTGTTTCTCCAAAATCTGGTGATTTATTTAAATCTTACAACTAGTTATTTAAATAAATTTCAGTGTCTTCTCTATAAAAATAAAAGTGATATTCATCCTCTGTCTCTTTTATTCAGATTGTTTAGAAGCCTCTTTTTAACTTTAGGAACTGGTATATTCTTTCCAGAATCAGTAGACTCACTTATGTAATTTTGCCCTTCTACAAACCTTCTGGATGAGCAGTGGAAAACTGTCCAACTGATGATTTCAGCTTCAAGTTTTTCTTCTGGTTTACAAAGCTATTTCCCTATCACCTGGCATCATTCACATTACATTTCCTAATTCTTGGACTATCGCTGTAATATCAGTGTGATCTCCCACTTCTAATGTCACTTTCCAGACTTCATGCTAACCCAAGCAGTAATACTACAATTCCATAGATGAGCAAATGGAGAGTACTCAGGTTATTTAACAGCTAGTGAGCTACAAATCCAAGATGGAATCAAGTCCTAACTTCACAGGCAGCACTTTTATCCATGTTACTAATCCTCTCCCATTAAAGTCTATGATACTCAAAGCCCTGTATGAATTGGCTCCAAATGTTTTTTTTTTTTCCTTCCAACTTTAATTTCAGTATGTGAATTTGTATTTTTTTATATTTTAGTTCAAAGTGAAATGCTAATCCTTGAGCACCTTTCTGATTTCTTCTTACATTACTCTACTATCATCATTTAACTCACCTTTTATTGTCCTTCTTCACATTCCCTAACTTTTAGAATCATTCTCACATGGGACATTTCATAAATTGTTTCTTCAATGAAAGACTGACTGCTTTCCTTCTAAGAATTAGTAACTTTTACTGTTCCTTAGTACTTTCTTTTATAGTAACCTATATTAGATTTATTCATATACAAATCTTCTTTCCCCTAAAACAACTCATACAGTACTGTAGAGATATAACTTAATCGTATGTGTACCTAACTTTGTTAATTATCAGAGTGCCTGACACAGAATGGGCATTCAACAGGTTAAGTTTTCTTGATGTAACCAAAGCAAAATATCACATTAGTGCCCACTGGGACTAGAACTGAGGACTTCCTATACCAGATTCTTCTTTACCTGTACCCTGCCTTGCAAAGTTATTACTAACTTTTTATATAAGTTCAATGTGATTAACTTTATAGACAATTAGTAAAATTGATAGAAATTATGAAATAAATACTATCCCATAATATGTAATACCTAGCTCTATTATTTAACATGAATACTATTTTCCCTTCTACATCCTTTCAGAAGAAAGACAGTGGTCCCTGATTATTTCAGAAATCATTATCCAGTTTGTAATTTATCCAGGTCATTGACGTCTACTCCCTTCTGCTGAATGACTTTTGCCCATTTCTCCCTTCATTAACACAATGAAGTTCAGAAAAACAAAAAATCATGTACTTCAAAACATTCAATTTTGCTTTTTCGAGTAGAATAAATAGTAAAGGACAAATTTCAATTATTTGTCAAAATAATGCTGAGAATTTTTAGTGTTCCATCTCTTCATTAATACAGTTAACTGACAGGTGACTGTACATTTGGTATTAAAAATAAATCACCATTCTTTATTGCAGCTCCAGCAGAAATACTGTTCATTTTGATGACTGGTTATTTGTAAGAGTAATCAACACGCATGTGCCAAAAGCTCTATAAATTACTGTGATATTCTTAAGTATATAAGAACTATAAATATGAAAGCTGTGTCCAATCACAATACTCCTCAGTGACAAGATTTTACCTTAACAGCTGAAGAGTCTGTCTTCCCAGTTGTCTTAGTAAAATGAATATTACTTAAGGCAATGACCTACTATATACACAAGTTTCATTAAATATGTGGTGTAATACCCTGATTGTCCCACAGAGTATGAAGTGAGCCCTGGGAGAGAATGAAAAAGTTAATTAGGTAAAATCCAATGGGATCTCTTAGGTAAGTCTTTAATGTTCAGTTCATTATACTCCAATGACACCTAATATCAAACTATATACAGAAAGAAAAAAGAAAGTTCAAAGATCTGATGCCTAGTACAAGGAGACACGTTCAAATAAGCACTGTCAGTGGCACAAAAGGTAGCTCAGCTGTGTAAAAGAAAGAAATTGAATGATGGATATTTGTCCTGACTAGCTCTAAAATCTTTTCATTTTAATAAAAGTAGTTCCCTCACAAAAAAAGCAGCACTTCTAACCAATGTTATTATCAGAAAATTAGTGATTTTACTCAAATGCAGATGCCTAATAAATATGTAAAAACCTAAAGAAGATGTGGAGAAATGCACCATTTCCCAAAATATCAGTACGTAAAAATGCATAAAGAGCACATCAGATAATACAATTAAATCTAATTTAAACCACTTAGAGAATGTATAAGTTGGATAGGGGAGAACAAAGAAAACCATTTAAACAAGTAACTATGGATTTAGAACTGGAATACAGTAGCCATACTTTTGCCTGAACTTCTGCAAACTCTTTCATATTATTACTGGGACCTACCCCTCCTTCTGGCAGGCCTATGAAGTAATGCTCTTCCTCTTCTGCCACACAGGAGTCGCTAGACAGACCCATCCTAGTGAATAAGAGCACTCGATTTATGTGACTTAACAGAACCAATTAAAATCCTTTACCTGGAATTGAAAGTGCACATTTTTCCCAGATTCATTGAGATATAATTGACATATAACAGTATATAAGGTTAAGGTGAACAACATGTTGATTTGATACACTTGTATACTGAAAAATGATTACCACCTTAGTTTTAGCTAATACCTCCCTCACGTCATATAATTACCAATTCTGTGTGTGTGTGTGTGTGTGTGTGTGTGTGTGTGTGTGTGTGTGTGGCGAAAACACTTAAGGTCTACTCTCTTAGCAACTTTCAATTATATAATACAGTATTATTAACTCTAATTGTCATGCTGTACATTAGATCCCCAGAACTTTTTCATCTTACAAAGGAAAGTTTATACATTTTGACCAATATCTCCCCATTTCTGTCACCACTGCCACCATACCCCCCAGACCCTGGTATACACCATTCTACTTTCTGTCTCTATGAATTTTTTTTCAGATTCCACATATAAATGATATCATACAGCATTTGTCTTTCTCTATACGACTTATTTCACTTTGCATAATGCTTTTAATTTTAAGATCTATTTAGATTATCACAAATGCCAAGATTTCCTTCTTTCTTGTAGTTGAATAATATTCCATTGTATAGCTATATATCCAGAAGTGAGATTGATGTATCATAAGGTAATTTTAATTTTTTAATTTTTGAGGAAATTTCATACTATTTTCCATGGTGGCTACACAAATTTACATTACTACCATAAATATGCAAGGGTTATCTAACTTCTATATCCTCACAATTTATTATCCTTTATCTTTGTTGATAACAGCAATCCTAACAGGTATGAAGTGATACCTCACTGTGGTTTTGTTTTACATTTCCCTGATGATTAGTGAAGGTGAGCACGTTTTCAGATACCTGTTGTCCAGGTGACTATCTTCTTTGGAAAAATGTCCATTCTGTCCCTCTGCCCATTTTTTAATTAGAATGTTTTTGTTTTCTACTTAGTTGTATAAGCTATTTACATATTTTATTGAATATTAACTCCTTATTATATATATGGTTTGCAAATATTTTATCCTATTCCAGAGGTGCCTTTTCATTTTGTTTCTTTTGCTGTGCACAAACTTTTCAGTTTGATTTAATCTCACTTAATAATTTTTGCTTTTAGTTGCTTTTACTTTTGGTGTCATATCCAAAAAAAATCCATGTTAAGATCAAAGTCAATGAGCTTTTTCTTTATATACTCCTCCAGGCGCTTTATGGTTTCAGATTTTATGTTAAAGTCTTTAACTACTTCAAGTTCATTATTGTGAGTAGTGTTAAAAAGAGGTCCAGTTTCATTCTTCTTCATGGCTACACAGTTTTCCCAGCCCTATTTATTGAAGAAACTATCCTTTCCCCATTGGGTCTCTTGTCAAATATTAGTTGACCATATATGGAAAATTTATTTGTGCATTCCTTATTCCCTTCCATTGGGCTATGTGTCTATTTTTCATGTCAGTACCACATTGCTTTGATTACTATAGCTTTGTAGTATGGTTTGAAATCAGGAAGTGTGATGTCTCTAGCTTTGTTCTTTCTCAGGGATGCTTTGGCTATTTGAAATCTTTTGTTGTTCCATACAAATTTTAAAATTATTTTGTCTATTTCTGTGAAAAATGTCACTAGAATTTTGATAAGGATTTTCCTGGACATACAGATGTCTTTAAGTAATATGGACATTTTAACAATATTAATTCTTCTGATGTATAAACATGGGTTACCTTTCCATTTGTCTGTGTCTTAATTTTTGAGGAAATTTCATACTGTTTTCCATGGTGGCTACACCAATTTACATTACTACCATCAATACACAAGAGCTATCTTTCCATTTGTCTGTGTCATCCTCAATTTCCTTTATTAAACTCTTATAGTTTTTAGTGCACAGATTTTCATTTTCTTGGTTAAATTTATTTCTAAGTATTTTATTGTTTCTGATGCTGCTGTGAATGAAGTTTTTCTTCTTTTCCAGATATTTCATTCTTACTGTGTAGAAACACAGCTGACTTTTTTTACATTGATTCTATATTATGCAACTCTACTGAATTTGTTCAGCTTTTTGGTGGAGTCTTTAGGATTTTCTATATATAAGAGCATATCACCTGCAAAGAAAATTTTACTTCTTCCTGTACTATCTGAATGCGTTTTATTTTCTTTATTGCCTAACTGATCTGGCTCCAGTACTATGTTGAAGGGAGTGATGATAGTTATCTTGTTTCTGATCTTAGAGGAAAGGCTTTTAACCTCTCACTACTAAGTATGATGTTAGCTGTGGTCTAGTCATATTGACCTTTACAATGTTGAAATATGATGTTTTTATACCCAATTTGTTGAGCATTTTTATCATGAAATGTGTATTTTGCCAAATGGTTTTGTGTAGCTATTGACATTATCATGATTTTTATCTTTCATTCTATTAATGTGGTGTATATTTATTGATTTGCATATATTGAACTATCTTTGCATCTCAGTGGCAAGTTCTGCTTGATCATGATGTCAGCTCCTTCTAATGTGCTGTTGAACTTAGTTTGTTAATATTTTGTTGAGAATTTCTAGATCTAATTTCACCAGAAATCTTGGTCTATAGTTTTCTTTTTGTGTGGTGTTCGTATGTGTTTTTGGTATCTGGGTAATGCTGGCCTCATAAAATGAGTCTGAAATATTCCCTCTCTTCAATTTTTTGAGGGGGAAGAGTGTGAGCAGGACTCGCATTAATATTCTTAAATGTTTGGTGAAATTCACCAGTGAAACCATCTGGTCCTAAGGTTTTCTTTGTTGGAAAGTTTTTGAATTACTGAGTGAATCTTCTTATTTGTTGTTTGTGTGTTCAGATTTTCTATTTCTTTATGATCAAGCCGTGGTTCTAAAAATTTATCCATTCCTTCTAGGTTACAAAATTTGCTGCACAAAATTGTTCATAGTTTCTCACAATCCTCCGTATTTGTGTTATCAGAAACAGTCTCTTCCATTTCTGATTTTATTTACTTCAGTATCCCCTCTCTCTCTTCTATGTTTAATGTCTGTCAACATTTTTACCTTAAAAAAAACTGCTGTTGGGGCGCCTGGGTGATTCAGTTAGTTAAGCATCTGACTTCAGCCCAGAGCATGCTTTTGTGGTTCATGAGTTCAAGCCCTGTGTTGGGCTCTGTGCTGACAGCTTGGAGCCTGGAGCCTGCTTCTGATTCTGTGTCTCCCTCTCTTTCTCTGCCCTTGCCCCACTCATACTCTCTGTCTCTCTCTCTCAAAAATAAAAATAAACGTTAAAAAAAAAAAACCCGCTCTCAGTTTTGTTTTTCTTCCCTATTTTTTGTCTCTATTTCATTTTGTGTGTGTGTATGTGTGTGTGTGTGAATATGCACACAATTTTAATGAAACCTCTTTGAATTTCAGGCATTAACAGCCACAGAAGCCTGAAATCTTAGCATTCATCTTTGCTAGCAAATGAAAGGGACATGCCTAGAATCAGTAGGCATAATATTCAATGGTATGAGACTAATTCTAGTTCAAAGGGTTCCATGCCTACCTTTGAAATTAGCAATTATGTGAGCCCATATAACTCCTCACTGATTAACTCCTCTGCTTTGAGAGGGTTTGTTCTCATGCAACCAAAGTACAGTTGTCCACATGCATGTACGAAGAGGAAATGCAAAGGTAGCTAAAGCTGGTAAAGACATAGGGTGTCAGAATGGATAAAAAATAAGGCCCATCTAGACCATCTAGATGCTGCCTACAAGAGACTCATTTCAGACCTAAAGACACCTGCAGATTGAAAGTGAGGGGACAGAGAAATATTTAACAAGCAAATGAACATGAATATAAAGCTGTAACAGCGTTACTTGTATCAGACCAACTAGATTTTAAACCAAAGACTGTTAACAAGAGATGAAGGACACTATATCATAATAAAGGGGACTATCCAATAAGGTCTTAAATATATATTTTAAAACATAAACAAAAAACATAAGATAAAAACCACCTATAATTTTATTACCTAATGAAGCTACTTGTCATTCATTGATGTATCTACATATATCCATTCATATAAGTAACCACACTCCTATTTTGGGATATTTAGAAAGCCTTCAGTTTCACTATTAAAAGTAGTATTGCAGTAAAGGTGCTTTATTCTTGTTAATTTCCTTGAAGTTGATTCCTAAAAGACAAATAGTTAAGTCAAGTATGAAAGTTCCTTTGATTTATAGTTTGAAAGATGAAAATGACATAGCATTATCACAGTTTTCTTTTTCTTTACTTATTTATCCAGGTTAAATATTTTTATGTATTTGCTGGATAATTACTCCCTTTATCATCATACCATTTTTTTTCTCCTAGATTGTATTTTTCCTTTTTCTCGTATGAAGCATCTCTTAATATATTTAAGATACTGACTTTTGGTCTATTATATATGTTTTCTGTATGGTTTCTTTTGCCTTTTTATTCATAATTAGTTTTCATAAAGAATAATTTAAAATTTTAATTTGCCACATTAGAGTACATGAGCAAAATTCATGGCTATAAAGATAAAATGAAATAATGAACAGAATCAGAGGGGAACAAAAGGATGATCCTATGATGCTTAGAGAAAATACACAGGAAAATGACCTGAAATAACACCAAGTTAGCTTGGGGCACTGGGTAGTACCACAGGTACTGTAGAGTAACTGAAGAGAAAAAAGATGAAGCTGTCCGACTTGTGACTATTTTGAAGTAAATGTGACTTTTTTTTTAATGCGGAAAAAAAAAATAATATAACTGAATTACTGAATTAAAGAAAAATTTTATTTCCTGTTCCTTTTCCCTCTTCCCCAGCTTCTTCCCTCCTCTACCTCCTCTCATTTCCCTGACTTTTCTCATTCATCCCCTCTACCCCTTCTACTCCTACTGCTCCCTCTTCACCCCTCCTTTATTATCCCCTTAAAAGTCTTTGCATAATATACTGTGTATTGCCACAGCTCTAAAAATAAGTACTGCATATCATGATTTTATAAAAATGTTTGCTTTACAGTATTTCATCAATGTAGCATAGATATGAACTCTTTCTCTTATAAAATGCATGAAGGGGAGAACTGAATAATCCTGAGTTTTCTTATAGAGGTAGAACTAGATTCTTGGCAATTTTTGTCTTAATTCATTGCTCCTATTAAAAACTTGGATGCTTTTTACACAAATTTCTCACCTTTATCCTGTTCTAATACGCATTCTTGTTTGTTAATTGTCTTTAATGTAAATGTTGGCACAGTCTACTCTAGTAGAAACTATGTATGTATATAGATTCATTCTTCTAAAGCCTTTCCTATAAAGAAAAACCCAATTAAAGACAATATATCTAATTTGATTCTATCTGACATGATTTCAGATGTTGCTCACAGGAGGTGAAAGCTTTGGTATGCTTCCAAAGTAAGTGTAGTAAATCCCTCTTAGAAAATTTATATTCCCTTGCTTTTGTACATTTCAATTTATGTCATTTAGAGTTGCTCTATATATTTCATTAGGGATGCTAATTGATCTCAACACATTATTTATAAAAAACACCTTTAGCCTACAAAGTTCCATTGTAATTACTTATTAAGATGTTATTTGCATTGTTCAAAGCACCTTAACTGGTACAAACTAAAATAGAAATCTAATTTATTCTTCCATAAGGCTTAGTTAATTCTTAATTCCTACAAGAGTATTTTAATCTTCCAGAGCAGAGACACCTTTCTAGAATATTATATATAAGGAATATTGTTCTGTGTTTGTGAACGTCGGTTGACAGCATTTCTGTCAGTATTATTTAAAAAGTTTTCAGAGTATAATTGACTTTACTGTCAAAAATGTTTTCAGGGAAAATGACAGAAATGTCTCAGGGTCAAAGAAATGATATACTCTTTTAAAAATCAGAAGGATATGGCTCTAATCATAAAGACATTTAAATGTAAGTTGTCTAATTCATGATAAAAATACAGGAATTATTCAGTTCTCAGTTTTCATGCCAGTAAGAGTGGGAGAGGTGAAGAATAAGATGATATTCATTAGGAGAAACAAACAGCATCAATCCTAAGAATTCACTGGCATTGGAATTAAGTTTGCATACCGTTCTGACACTTAATGGTTCTGTGACTTGATAAAATTTATTTCATGATCTAAGCTTAAGTTTCATTTGTTTAAAAATGTTTATTCTTTTTTGAGAGAGAGTGTGAGTGGTGGAGGGGCAGAGAGGGCGGGGGGGGGGGGGCGATGCGGGGCAGAGGATCCAAAGTGGGTTTAGCACTGATATCAATGAGCCTGATGCAGGGCTTGAACTCCTGAACTGAACTGTGAGATCATGACCTGAGCTGAAGTCAGACGCTCAAATAACTGAGCCACCTGGGCACCCCTGAAGTTTTTTGTTGTTTTTTTTTAAATAGTAATAGTGCCCTCTGTCTCTTAAAGGGATGTATTGAATGCTTAATGAATAACATCCTTTAAAAATTAGTACTATGTCTGGGATACGATAAATTTACAATAAGTGATATCTATCACTTAATACTTTCATTCTATATCATTTCATCTATAAAATATTTTTTTAAAAATATGACCAAATTATTGATTACTCTTACTTGTAGTCCTTTAAACAGGAATTTATTAATGAATAATCCAAGCTGCTTAACATCTTCAAAAACTATTTAACATGACTATAAATTCTAAACTATGTAAAACTAGATTATGTTCTAGAATCTGTGTTTTCATGTTCTATGTCACCAACCTAATGAACAGTTTGATTATTTGCATTTTATAGAAAATAAGAACATAAATGTTCTTATTTATTGGATGTGACTTTATTATTGCGACCTAGAGGTAGAACTAAGCAGGGATAAAACTTTCTAGCTATATGAGTAGCTTAGTGATGCTCTCCAATGTTAAAATTATCAAGTCATATCCTACAGCTAAGTTCATTCAAAGACAGTACTCAAGAGGACACTAAAATTCATTCATTTTGGTGGGGATGTTGTCAATGGTCTTAAAAATCAGATATTTCTCACAGAAGTACTAAATTTTTCTAAAACCTAAGTTGGCTGCCTGTCAATACTCATCATTTTAGACCAAAGTCTCTTTTGTACTAGCCAGTGCAACCTGTTGGGGTTTCAACTTTCTAAGTTCACAAGTTATTATGAAGTTACTACTGGAAGAAAATATCAAACCTCCTTTTGGGGGATCTTAAGGTCAACTCTCTCTTAAAAAATTATTTATTATGGAAGAAAGAAAGGAACTGGATTCCTAAACTTGAATAAGTATCACGTGGCCTTTAGGGCACATGTAACCTACTTAATCAACAATACATTGACTAGCAGGAGCACAATGGTGCCATCAACCGAACACAGTCTTCCAATCACGAGTCACCTGTAACTTGCTCAGAAAGACAGCCACAAATGTGTGAACTATTTCGTCTTCCTTTTTTACTAAGTTTTTTTCCTCTGTATATAAGAACATCAAAAGCAAGGCACTTAAAAATACATACCATTAAAATGCTTATATTTTACAGGGTGGCATTCTTAGTAATGAGGCAGTAGTGAGGTATTTTGAGGATCCTCTGTTACCTATTTCTCTGGCACTGCTGTAAACTGAGTGTTTATGCCCCCACTCCCACCACTCCTCCCAAATTTATTGTTGAAATCTAATCCCAGTGTGACGGTATTTTGGAGGTGCAGCCTTTGGGAGGTGATAAGGCCATGAAGGATTAGTGAGTACTCTTATAAAAGGGACTGTATAGAACTCTCTCTCCCCTTCCACTAAGTGAGGACAAAATGAGAAGACAGCCATCTATGAACCAGGAAGCTGGCCTTTATTAAGACACTGAATCTACCAGCACCATGATGTTGGAATTCCCAGCTCCAGAACTGTGAGACATAAACTTCTGTGGTTTACAAGCCATCCAGTCTGTGGTATTTTGTCATAGCATCCTGAAAGGACTAAGACAGGTACTTTTGTATAATCTATCTTTAGCCCTTTGAGGTAGGTATCACTATTCATGTTGTCACTGGAATCACTGAGGCACATATTACTAACTAGCTTAGGTTGAAGTTCCAGGAACTTAATTATTTCTCTTCTTTTTTTCTTTTCTTTTCCTTTCTTTTGTTCTTTTCTTTTCTATTCTTTCCTTTTCTCTTTTCTCTCCTTCCTTCCTTCCTTTCTTTAAAGTAGGCTCCACACCCAACATGGGGTATAAACTCTCAACCTTGACATCAAGAGTCAGATGCTCTACCGACTGAGTAAACCAGATGCCCCAATTTCTTAACCTTGATCCTGTACTTTTTTGTAATATATAATAATACTTAAAGAATCCTTCAAAAAGGATTTTTTGAATGTCAGTGAGGTATACTAAAATGGGCATAAATGTTGGAAATTAATTTTGTCAAAGATTTCTTACATATCCATATACATGACATTTTATAATTTTGCATTTCTCATAGATTAATTCTATATTTTACAAGTATTAAAGACAGACTTTATAAAAATAGCATGTGTACCTTTAACATATTAACATACATATTCCATATTTTTAATTACTTGGGTCTGGGGAAACACTTCAAATCTATGTAAGACCTACTATATCAGATACAATCCCTAGTAACTAACTTAGAATGAACTGCTTAGTAACCAAACTTCTCCTTTCTAAGGACCCTGTGTTTCATAACACTTGTCCTCTCAGTTCTCTGTCTTCTCTTGGATTCTTGCCATTCACAGTGATTTCTCCACAGTTTTCTTAGGCTCCAAAGAATGAAATATTTCCCTTGGCTATTGTCTACATTCCTTAGGAGGTCACATTTGTGAGTACTCTCCCTAGGCCATTCAAGTAACTTGGACTCATTGTAATAGCAGCTGCTAATCAAACACAATGAAATCAAAACCTGGAATCAAAATGTGTTCTCCTGAGAGTATTGTGCATCTTTAAATCAGCTTCTGAAATAATGGAGAAAATCAAAAGGACTTATTACTTGATAACTATTTCAAAAGCAATTATTTTCCATTTAATCATTTAATTTTGAAAATAGCTTGAATTACATGCTTGTTGTGAATTTGAAATTACTGCTTCTCTTCAATTTGTCTGTGTAGAAATCTCAAGCCTATAACTAGGCACCATCTTATTCTAGCAAGAATCTCCTACCATATTGAAATAAAAGGCATTTCCTTAAAGTTGCAGCACTCATTCTCAATGAGAAAGAATACTGTGATTACTTCTTCAAGGAAGGAAGGTTTTTTTTGTTTTGTTTTGATTTTTTACCATTCAGATACAAATGTTGGTAGTATGTTTATACATCCTTGCCTTTAAAGCCTTTCTTAATTTAGGTACAAAAAAATCTTTCTACAATGGCCAGGAATATAACATGGATAAAGGGACTTTTTAACCTATTAAAGAAATATTTTTTTCCTGAAAATGAACTAATTAGAAACACTGTGCTTAGTATCCAAAGTCTATAAAGAACTTATCAAACTCAACACCCAAACAACAAATAATCCAGTGAAGAAATGGGCAAAAGACATGAATAGACACTTCTCCAAAGAAGACATCTAGCTGGCCAACCGACACATGAAACAATGCTCAACATCACTCATCATCAGGGGAATACAAATCAAAACCACCATGAGATACCGCCTCACACCTGTCAGGATGGCTAACATTAACAACTGAGGCAACAAAAGATGTTGGTGAGGATGCAGAAAAACAGGATCTCTTTTCCATTGTTGGTGGGAATGCAAGCTGGTGCAGCCACTCTGGAAAACACTATGGAGGTTCCTCAAAAAACTAAAAATAGAACTACCCTACGACCCAGCAATTGCACTACTAGGCATATATCCAAGGGATACAGGTGTGCTGTTTCGAAGGGACACATGCACCCCCATGTTTATAGCAGCACTATCAACAATAGCCAAAGTATGGAAAGAGCCCAAACGTCCATCGATGGATGAATGGATAAAGAAAATGTGGTGTGTGTGTGTGTATATATATATATGTATATATGTATGTATATATGTATATATATATACACATATACATATATATATACATATATATATATGTGTGTGTGTATACATGTATATATGTATATATATACATGTATATATATGTACATATACATATATATACATATATATATATACATACACACACACACACACACACACACACAATTACTCAGGAATCAAACAGAATGAAATCTTGCCATTTGCAACTACATGGATGGAACTGGAGGGTATTATGCTAAGTGAAATTAGTCAGAGAAAGATAAAAATCCTATGACTTCACTCATATGAGGACTTTAAGAGACAAAACAGATGAACATAAGGGAAGGGAAACAAAAATAATATAAAAACAAGGAGGGGGACAAAACAGAAGAGACTCATAAATATGGAGAACAAACTGAGGGTTGCTGGAGGGGTTGTGGGAGGGGGGATGGGCTAAATGGGTAAGGGGCATTAAGGAATCTACTCCTGAAATCATTGTTGCACTATATGCTAACTAATTTGGATGTAAACTTAAAAAAATAAAAAATAAAACAAGTTAAAATAAAATTAAAAAAAAAACACTATGCTATTCAAGGGACTTTGATAGTAATTAATCCTAAATCATCACTTTTTCTTTAGAAGTTATTCTATCTCATGAAATACAGAAAAGTGCATGACAATGTAATTTTTAAAACTGGTTTCTGAACTGAAAAAAGATATACAGCTTAGGAAGATGGTGCTTAAAATCTCAGTTTTTATTTTATGATGAACTTTGGTTATATAATTTGTTATTAAGTCTGAGTCAGCAGAGAGGTATTAAAATTAATAAGCATCACCACGGTGAGTGCTGTAGAAATGGGGCAGGAAGAATGGTACATCACCTAATGACTTTCTTGCCTCCCTGCCCTCAACACTTTCATACAGGTCAGGTTAAACCAAGTGATAGTTCCACAAAGGAGGGAGGAAATAACATAAAAGGGCTCCATTGTTCAGGGGTTATACTTTTACTTTTGCCTTTATTTTGTGACAAATGTAGAGTTACAGTGCATCAAGTTTTATTATCCTTGTTACTGTTAATTGTTGTTCTTGTATTAAGGGGTTACTGTACAAAAACAACTACATGATAGCAACTAAACATATAGGGCTCTTACACTCCGGACATTAGAAGATACTAGATAAAATGATATTCAGATAATTACAATTTACAATAAGTATAATAAATAGGAAAAAAAGAGGCCAACAAAAAAGAAGGGGAGAGAGGTGTTAATATCAGGTAGACTGAGATGGCCTCTCATGGAGGGCACATTTCAGATAAATCCTGATGAATAAGAAAGACCCAGACAAATGGTTACAGAGACACTTCTTATGCCTTGTTCCTAAGAACAGTGTGAGCAGTGTGAGGTTCCTAAGCCTATAGCCCCTGTGTTTTACTGAGGTTGGAGCAGCCATGCCTAAGGGTCCAATACACTCACAATTATTTACTTTGGATTTCTATCTTTAAGGGGTCTATTTTTAACACCTTGTGTGCTAAAAGTCTAACTCCTCTTGGTGTGGGACGGGGCAAATCTAGTTTCTCAAAAAGTTAGAAAACTTAATAAAGATAATCAATATCCAGGTCTCTAGGATATATAACGCATTACTGAATATGCCAGGGAGTCCTGCCATGAGTTCTCCTATTTTTAGTATTTCAGATTATAACCAAGTCTTTCGTATTTCAGATTATGTCAATCTACTTTGAAACAATGCACTCGTCGATTCCAATCTTCCTTTGCCCTCTTTCCTTATATTTTATCATGTGCATAAAGAAATAAAAGCTGCCTCCATGTTTTTTATTTATCTTAACTTCTTTCTGTCCATGATCATAATCATGATGAAGGCACCTAATATTTATTGAATGTTGGCTATGTACCAGGCATAGCTAACTACTTAGTAAGAATATCTCAATTATTCCTCATACAAATACTATGAAATCAGTCTTATTATTATACCTATTTAACGTATTAAGAAGTATATTAGGCATTCATTCAAAGTTGCCAGAGTTACCAAGCCAATGAAACGGGAATAAGACCTATCCATCTGATTCCAGAAGCTGTACCCAGGAAGGAGAATTGTGACATTTATCCAGACAGCATTTTCTAATAATACAGATTTTGAATAGGATTGAGTGGGATTCATATATATTCTCTATATTCTCTAAGGTCTTTTATGTCACAGAGAAAAATATGATTGGTATTGGTATCCAAATGAAAAGACCATGACAAACCACTACAGTCTCTTAAACTAGTTGAACAACGGGACCACCTTCTTGGAAAAGAAAGAGATGGCTTAGGCTTCTTAGGGAATCAGTAATTCATAAAGTAAAAAGCTCTGAAACTTATGCCAAGCTTGGCACTAAATTCTTCTTTGACAACCATAGAACAGAGGAATTGCAAGTTCTCTCCTGTTGCAACACTGCCAATGTCAAAACTGTCCACTATTCAAGCCTGCCAATCTTCCACAAAGCTCTCCATTCAGTTTTAGGGAAGAACATAGATGGTAATCAAATGTCTTTCATTCAAACAGCATTACAGCTGACACATGAAAAGATTCAGAAGAAAGGAAAAATAAACTGATTTCACAACTTCCATAGTCTTAACAAGAAACACTCATTGCTCAATCAAATACACATTCCCTATGGCCCTGACAGCCAGACTTTGAAAGAGTCACTACACATTTTTGTACAGCCTATTGAGATATAAATCTTCTTGCATGCTATTAAACACGTGAAAGTAACATGAGTTTTCTAATACTAATTAGTAAAGTGGAAAGTATATCATCATTAAAGGCCTCAGTGGACATAAAAAGTGATCAGAGAGGTTGTACATAGCATGGTGGTTGAGCATATGGATTCTGCAGTCAGAACTCCTGAATTTAAATCCCAGCTAAGCAGGTTTTACTAAATGTTCTAGAACTGCTATCTTTTATATTTTTTATTTAATGTATTTTTCACTAGTGACTGCAGGTTCTTGACACATAGCTCAATTGAAAAGGCTTCATTTTATGACTACATTGTCTCTTTTTTTCCCTCTGTACCTCCAGATGAACAAAGGGGATAATGTGGATTCTAAGTGAAAAAGTATAATTTAGATAGACAAAATCTGATTCAGAAAATTAGAATTTTGTGAAAATATGGGGACATAAAAATAAAAAAAATAAAAAACAGAGTCATTGTCAGGATAGACGTTATTCTATCCTTTCCTCATCCCTTGTCTCCAGATGTTTTCAACATACAGATACATATTATAGTTAAAAAAATAAAGGCTGGACTTACTATGCAAAAGCTAAACATATCTTTGTCAATGAACAAATCCAATAATCTACTTGCTTATGTATTATAAAATTAGCCTTTTTCTGTATAACAAACTATCTGTGTCATAACTTTAATAAGTGCCAAAAAATGCATGATTAAATTGTTGCTTAAATATTTGTCTTTTCTTATGTGAAGTCCTCAACACTGGCTAAAGAAAGATATTTTATCTAACATTACTTGAGTAATTCCATTTTAGCTAAACTAATTTAAAATGAAGCCTTCATTTGTATTAGCAGAGGCAGAATTGTGCTGAGATTCTAATGTTATTGATCTATGTGAAAATTACACTGTGAGGCTCTCCTTAATTGTATGTCAAAATCTAGTTGGCTGCAAAGAATATTTATTGTCAACTTCCACTACAAGATCAAGTTTTATTGCCAATATTAAATTCAAGCTAAATACAGAAATATATGTGACCTAAAAATAGGCCCATCATATATAACACATTAAGGTATGAATGCAAAATGTAAAAATTACTTTGACAGTATTCACTTTTGAGGCAGTCAGAGACAGTTACAATTTTTCACATTTGTCACAAAAATAATGCAGTTTATAGTTAAATGCAATAATATATAAGAAGTTATTATCCCTTTTTACTACAGCAAATATTATTGACTTAGGACTTCCTTAAGTAAATACCAATTCATGGGATTGTCATAAATATAATTATATTGTGAATTATATTTGTATTATAATTACATACAAATAATAAATATAAATTATTAATATAAATAATTTTACTTAAATTATAAGTATAATTTAAATATAAATTTATTTAAACATGTATTATAATTCTCATGTAGTTTAATTTAAACATAAATTTAGAAAGGTCTTTATATAAAAGGTATGTTTTCTAATTGTTATTACTCTTAACGCTTCTCTCATTTATTATTGCCTCCTAGTAAGGCAAGCATTACATTACTATGAAAACACATTGAGGTGTTGACACAATGCTACTAAAATATACTAAGTGTATCTCTCTTCAACTGGCACAGTAGCAAACTGTTTAAAGAAATAGGATTAATATAGAGCTATACTCCTTACCCAATACTTTTTTCGAAAATTAATTACTGAACAAAAATTTGAAAAAAAGGCATGTACTATTGTAGATGTTTCCAAACTATATTATTTGGAGAGAAGTATATTGTTATATGCATCTCTAAATGATGAGTACACAATAGACCAAATTTCTAAAATAACTAAAACATAAACACTGCTATTGTTTAATTCCTGAGGTATAGATGACTGGAAACTTAAAATACATTGCTCAAGGATCTTTATTCTGGCTACCTATTATTTGTCAATTTTAGATTTACATAAATAAGAAAAAAAAGTCGCTATTACAACACCAATCATAGAAATATTTTAGTGTGCTAGAGGACGTGGCAGTAGTATGATACCAAAACATTTAGATTCAGACAGGTTCTACTTCATTTACTCCCCAAACTTACTTATTTTTGTAATTTATCATATACTGGGTATGATTCAGATCCATTTTGGGGACCTTAAGAATATGTTAGAGGGGCGCCTGGGTGGCTCAGTCAGTTAAGCATCCGACTTTGGCTCAGGTCATGATCTCGTGGTCTGTGAGTTAGAGCCCTGCATTTGGCTCTGTGCTGACAGCTCAGAGCCTGGAGCCTGCTTTGGATTCTGGGTCTCCCTCTCTCTCTGCCCCTCCCCCACTTGCTCACGCTCTCTCTCTCTCCCTCTCTCCCTCTCTCTCTTTCTCTCTCTCTCAAAAATAAAAACATTAATTTTTTTTAAAAAAGAATGTTAGAGATACATCTCTAAGAGCTACTTTTATTATAATGAAACATAAAATTTTACCAGTATTTTTATTTTATATACAACATAAATCCAACTAATGCTGCACTATTATTATTCATATTTGAATTTAATTGACAGTACTTGAGTACTGATCACAATTTCCTTTCAGGCTTCCTAATCACACTACAATTGACATTATTATGTGACTTGTGGATCTTCAATTCTTTCTAGGATGGCACTTCTTCAGGTTATTAATATATAATTTTATCAATATAGATCTTTGTTTAAATATAATAGAATTAAAAGCAGTAAAATATAGTGTATTGTTAAATATAATCATATGATGACAAAAATGTGAAAGCATGATCATGGCTTTCAAGCCAGCAGCATATGACTATTAGCCTCTTCTACTTTCTCACAAAATAACCAAGACCCAAATAAGGGATTAAAAACATCAATAGCATGAAACTTAATACCAATAGACAATCAAAAATCTGAGAAGTGAAAAAAAAATTAATATTGAGAAAGTTTGATTGAAGAAAAAACAAGCCACCATGAAACTACTATGGGGGTTCCTCAAAAGATTAGAAATAGAAATACTGTATGATCTGGTAATTCTACTTCCGGGTATTTACCAAGGAAAATGAAAAAAAAATAATTCAGAAAGATATATGTACCCCTATGTTTACTGCAGCATTATTTAAAATAGCCAAGATATAAAAGCTACCTAACTGCCCATCAACAGATGAATGAAAAAGAATATACATATACAATATACATATTGTATATACATATATATATACAAAAGAACACTACATCATAAAAAAGAATGGTATCTGGCCATTTGCAACAACATGGATGAACTCAGAAGGTATTATGAGAAATGAAATGAGTCAGAAAAAGAATGTTAAATACCATATAATTCCACTTACAAGTGGAATCTAAAAAACAAAACAACACACAGAACATGGTCATTGCCATAGGGCAGTGGGTGGGTGGTAGGGTTGTAGGGCAAAATAGGTGAGGGGGACTAAGAGGTATAAACAGACAATTACAAGTAAATCACTGGGATATAAAGTACATCATAAAGAATATAGTCAATAATATTGCAATAACTTTGTATGGTGAGTGATGGTAATTACATTTATCACGGTGAGCATTTCATAATGTATATAAATGTCAAATCACTAGGTTGTAAACCTGAAACTAATATTGTACGTCAACTATCCTTCAATTACAAATAAATTAATTAATTTTTAAAAAGCTACTCAGACTTAAGGTACACAAGTCCATGATATGGGCAGTTCAAAGAACTAAATCTGACTATCTAGGAAAAAATAACGGAAGACATGCTTTCAACCCTCACCTGTTCTCTGATTCACAGACTATACACACAATGGAAAAATGGACAACAACTCTTCTTCTCCCTTGGGCATTATTCTGTACTTCCATGCCAAAATACAATCCTAACACATACATGTTTGTATCCCATATCTACACACATCATTTTTCTCAAAATATATTAAATTCTAAATAATAACTTTTGGTTGGGGCGCCTGGGTGGCTCAGTCGGTTAAACGTCCGACTTCAGCTCAGGTCACGATCTCACGGTCCGTGAGTTTGAGCCCCGCGTCGGGCTCTGGGCTGATGGCTCAGAGCCTGGAGCCTGCTTCTGATTCTGTGTCTCCCTCTCTCTCTCTGCCCGTCCCCTGTTCATGCTCTGTCTCTCTCTGTCTCAAAAATAAATAAACGTTAAAAAAAAAAATTTAAAAAAAAATAATAACTTTTGGTAACATAAGAGTGGCAGAGTGTTTATTCATCACAATCATTTCTCTGGGGGCACATTTTTCGTAAAAATTCCAGTAGAAATTCTATTTTTCTCATGTAACCCTATTACTCTGAAGAAGATATGTGATATATGAGGTTAAGAAATAAGGTTTTTAAAAGTCTAAAACCTCAATTTGCCTTGAAGTTGATCACCTCAATCTGCCTTCCAAATATACACTGAGGCATCAACAGTAAGGCCAAAGGCAACCTATTCACTCTTACCTTTGTTAACTACTTAGCCTCGTATCATAATCTCATATAGAGTAAAAAGTATTAGGAGAAACACATGGAATCAAGAAAATCTTGAAAAACAAGTACATAGAAAACAATATGAAGATTATTAGAGGAACAGCATGCTTTAAAAACTTACTTACTGTGAGATGCAGAAGATAAAATAGCCAGATTATAGTTATTTTCTGAGAAATAATAAATTATGACCTTCCAAGGTCTCAATTTAACAGAGCAAAAAAAGAGGTATCCACATTAAATAAAGTATCTACATTAAACAAAAATAATGAAACAAATCAAGAAAGAATACTAAAAGTATCTCCAATGGCTGTCAGGGAAAGAATGAAAATTAGAAGGAAAAAAAGGTTAAAATGCTTTTGAAAAACTGAAATGCCACCAGTAGAACTGAACATGAAATATGTAATTCCCAAAAACACTAAATGATTAAAGCATAAAAAAAATTATGAAGCAAAAGACAGAAAGCAAAGAGCTAAGGAAGGAAACATAAACAAGAGAAAGCATATATAATTAAAATAAGATTTTCAATTTATGTTTTATTTTTCAGTACTTTTCATTCTTATCTCTTTATCCCACCTAATCTAAGGCAGATTGATCATATCCAGGAAAAGTACCCAGAGCAGAATAAAAATGAACTGGAGTTCTCGGTTTTCAAGAATCAAAACACACTTTTGATAGAAATGATAGGGTAAGAGAAAGGGTTTTTGAATTTCAAATGTGAATGTTAGCGCCAAAATCTATATACTTTGGAAGAATAACAAAAATATAACAGCCAGTTTTGAAGGGCAGGCTTTCCTGTCTCTGTGAGAAAGTGGACAGAGAGAAGTGTAGTCCTCACACAGGGCTTAGAGATGGGTTCTGCTACCACTTTTATTTTCAGGGTTGGCTTCAAAAGGCAAAGGTAGAATATAACTCTCCAGAGAAGTTTGGAAATCTGGAATTATGTGAAACTTAATTCTCACTGTTTGTCCAGAGTACTGGAGATATATCCTACATCACTGGATGGAATCAGAAGCAAAGATGGCTGATGCTATTCCACTTACTCTCTCTTGGCTCTCAACTTCTATGGAACAGCAGCCTTAGGGACCAAATGGAAAAGAGACTGTTAGTATGTGTTGGTTGCAACTGGCTGAATTGGCAAGATATTATACACAGTAATACTGATCACAAAGCGTAATTAGCCAATTTGTAAATAGTACTGAAAGATAATACCAAGTTCTCAAATGCAGAAACTAATAGTTTTGGGGCACCTGATTGGCTCAGTCAGTTAAGCGTCTGATTTTGGCTCAGGTCATGATCTCACGGTTCATGGGTTGGAACCCTGCATCAGGCTCTGTGCTGACAGCTCAGAGCCTTGAGCATGTTTCAGATTCTGTGTCTCCCTCTCTCTCTGACCCTCCCGCACTCACTCTCTGTCTCCCTTTGTCTCAAAAATAAATAAACATTAAAAAAAAATTTTTTAAAAAGAAACTTACAGTTTTGAAAAAGGTAATTTCTTTTTCAACTATAACTACTAAAGATTAAACTGAAGAGTCCTAAGGGAAGCAAAAGAAAAAGTAATAATTATATCTCAGGCTTTCACAAAGATCACATCAAATCAATCTATGGCTACCTATCACACTTGGGTCAGCCAGGTTATAAGATTATACAAATTATTTCTTCCTCTTGGTATTCACACCCTATGTAATCACCTTCCCTTGAGTTTGTAAAGGCCTATTATTGGCATCTAAATAATGGCAAAGGTAATGGATGTTACCCATTATGTAAGATTATGTCACATAAGATAGCAACTACCATCTTGCCTGCAGACTGTGTTTCTTGCAGGTTTTAGTTGAGCAAAGTGCCATGTCTGATATGCTCCTAAGGTAAGAACTGAGAGTGGCCTCCTCCAGTCGAGTCAATAAGGAAACGGAGCCCTAAGTCTAATAGCTCTTGAGAAACGGAATCCTTTCAACAACCATGTAAATGAGAATAGTTGGTCATTCCCTCAAATGAGTAATCAGATGAGACCTCAGCAGCAGCTGACAACTTGAATGTAGCCTTTATCAAAGACTATGACAAAAGGTACCCAGCTAAACCATATTCCTGGTCCACAGAAATGATAATAAACGTGTGCCGTTTAAATCCACCAAGTTTTAGAGTAATGTGTTACACAACAACAGATAACTAATACAACAACATCCACTGTTAAAACTTCTGAGGGGCACCTGGGTGGCTCAGGTGGTCAAGCATCCCACTTCAGCTCAGGTCATGACTTCAAGGTTCGTGAGTTTGATCCCCATATCAGGCTCTGTGCTGACAGCTAAGAGGCTGAAGCCTGCTTCAGATTCTGTGTCTCCCCCTCTCTCTGCCCCTCCCTCACTCACATTCTGTCTCTCTCAAAAATAAACAAACATAAGAAAATTAAAAAATAACTTCTGAATGAATTAAGTTGTCTTGGAATACTACTAAGATTGTGCTACCAAGTAAATCATTTCAACTGAGAAAACAGCTCAGGGAAAAAAGGCTAAAACTATCCAAGAAAAGAAGTATTCACTCAAGGTAACTGCAACTAAATGATAAAAATGAAACACAGAGGCAAGAAAAAAAAAAGTTAGATAAATCTAAGAACTCTCATTACACTGAACTGACTAAAATTTAAGGGATAATAAACATACTAAATTTTTAAAAGAATTATACCTCCTAGAGAATGAGCTTAGACTCAAAAAGTCTGTGATTCTTTGCACATCAAAATGATCCTTAGGTCCCAAGCTTGTACAAGCTAGAATCAAGCTGAGAAAGCTGCTCAGCCCCCAAGGTCTGATCCCTTATGCTCACTTCAGATGTGGCCCAGAAAGATAATGAACAGAAAAATCAAAACAAAACTCCCAGAGGTCACAGCCAAGGGACTGAAGATGCCTAGAAGAGAGCAAAATTCAGACCTAATTAAGAAACTTTACCCTTCCTCAGTGTAGGATTTCTCATCATCTCTGCCAAGCAGCCTTTCAAAATTGAAGAATTAGTTACTGCTGGTGTTTCCCATCCTCTCCATTCAAAACATGACTATTTACTGTGGTTTTGTCTGTTTTTTAGACCATATATTGGGTAGGTAGGGGGCAAAGAACTTGCATTTTAAATTTACAAGATTCCCTATCAAAAGGCTCTGCATTGAACCTAATGTTGAGGCACTGCATATGATGTAAAGATAGTGAATTTTGAGATAAAGCTGTGAGTGAATGGCTTGTTTTGACTTTGCCTCACAAGAATAAGTGTATTTTGCCTGTGGAAAGGTCAGCTGAATATTTTCTGAATAGAATATGAACAGCCGTAGCCATTTATGCTTATATCAGAGAGTTTTTCTTCTCTTTTTAGGAATTGGATAGGATTAGACTTCAATGTCCCCTATGAAATTAAACATGACTATGTGACTTTCCTTGGCCAAGGAAATGATGCCAATATATGAATGGCATGTGTTATTCCCTAGCTGAAATTGTACGAATCTGTGCATAGTTTACCACATATCTTCCCACTTCTATGGTGACCATGGAAGACTATATAGGAATGAGCCTCTATTTGCTTGGACCTCTTTTTGAATATAAAGAACCAAATTTTAAGGCAACTCATGTTGGTGTATCATGACCTGATAGGTCATGTTGGATTATTGGCTTATTTACCATTAATACAGCCTATGCTGAAACATGCAACCATCCTTGATTTCTGGATAATAATTTGAAGAATATGATTCCAATTGCTTAAGTATGATAGGAATGGTTTACAAGAAAGAATTTGGCCTCTGTAACTGAACATTCCTAGCTTTAATTCTAGCTCATAGTCTCTAAATTCCAGAAAACTGCTAAAGCTTCCTGAACCTTGTTCTTTTACAGAAGTGATATAAGTACACAAACCTAATAAAGTTATTTTAAGGAATAAGTGAGAGAGGTCTGGAAAGGTAGAACCATAAATAATATGCAAACATAGTATGCACCTTATAGCTTTTACCTCTCTTTCCTACTAAAATCCATTAAATACTCTAAAAATTAAGAGATAAAATACCATATGTATATAAGATGTTTAGGAGAAAACTTCAGAGTTTAATGTATGAGCCATACAAAGAGAAGTTAGGAACTACCTGAATGGGTTTTATCTACCATGATTAAAACAATCTTGACAGAATGTGGCAGCACCTGATTGATACTAACTCATTAGAATGACTCTCACTGATTCACTTACAGTGAACTTTGAGATATTATATATATATATATATATATATATATATATATATATATATATATATATATATATACACACACACATATACACACATATCAACTTGTATGCACATTCATTTCATGAATGTTTTTATCTATGCTAATTTCTAAATCCCTGCAAAATCCACTTTGATTTGGATCCTTAAAATAAGGAACTCTAAACATTAAGAGCCACCAAAAAAGGCAAAGTTTATTATGTTTAATGTCTTTGTTGACTAGTATCTTACCTATGGTTTTAGTGAGAACTTACATTATTTTACTGCTATGCAATTTTTGTGTGTGTGTGTGTGTTTTAGAAATCAGAGTCTAGGGGCACCTGGGTGGCTCAGTTGCTTAAGTGTCCAACTCTTGATTTCAGCTCAGGTCATGATCTCACAGTTTGTGGGACTGAGCCCCATGTTGGGTTATGTGCTGACAGCATGGAGACTTTGGGATTCTCTCTCTCCCTTTCGGCCCTTCCCCTGCTCTCTTTCTCTCAAAATAAACAAACATTAACAAAATAAAAAATAAAAATTAGAGTCTAATTTGTTTATCAGATACAATGCCCAGAGAATAAACTGGTGATTCAAACTGTTTTACAAGGAAGAAGAGGAGGAGGAAGAGAAGGAGGAGGAGGAGGAAGAAGAAGAAAGGAAGGAAGGAGGAAAGGAAGGAAGGCAGGAAGGGCACAAAGAGAGAGAACCTAATATAAGGTATAAAGTATTATAGGAGGTAACAACCCCCAGATTGATAGCATATTCCTACTAGTCATATAAAAGTTATCAAACTTTTTATTCAACAACCATTATGTTTTGGTAATATTGCACCATTATCTGCCAAGTAGGCAATGAAAACCATTTACTGTCAATATAGATTCCAAATGATTATGTTGCAATACAGACAATAAATTATTTACTTCACTTAATGAACAAGTGATTTTACAAAAATCACAAAGAAAAAATATATATCTAAATTTAAAATAATTCTAAAATTCTCTATTAAGACATCACTTAGGTATAACTTGTGCCTGATACCACTTTAATTAAATCCTCTCTTTTGCACACAGTGCACACAATGGCCATTCTGAGGGCTAAAACAGTACTTTAGTCTTGATCTTATTTTATTAGTTTCATCTTGCTTTTTGTCCCTATTTCATATTATTTTCCCCTAAAGATTTCTGCCAAGATGAGGTACTATGTTTACATAAAAGAAAAAAAAATCACCAGTGGGTCAGTTTCAAATGCCAAAGTATGTTCTTAGAATAAAAATATTTTTAGCTAGGGGCATCTGGGTGGCTGACCCGGTCAAGCGTCCAATTTCAGTTCAGGTCGTGATCTCACAGTTAGTTGAGTTTGAGCCCTTCATTGGGCACTGTGCTGACAGCTCAGAACCTGGAGCCTGCTTTGGATCCCTCTCTGTCTCTGCCCCTACCCTGCTCTCATTCTGTCTCTGTCTCTCTCTGTCTCTCTCTCTCTCTCTCTCAAAAAAAAATTTTAAAAAATTAAAAATATATATTTTAAGCTAAATTTGGAAGGAAAAATGCATACATACCTACCATAAGAAATGGACAGGTCTAGGTGTATCTGTGTGTTTTTGAAGTTACAGTCTATTTGTCAAATTTTTTTGAATTATGCAATACTTCACACAGATAACTTTCTGCCTTAATATTTAAACTCATTTACTTAAAGAATAAAAATAGGGGCACCTGGGTGGCTCAGTCGGTTAAGCGTCCGACTTCGGCTCAGGTCATGATCTCACAGTTCGTGAGTTCGAGCCCCGCGTTGGGCTCTGTGCTGACGGCTCGGAGCCTGGAGCCTGTTTCAGATTCTGTATCTCCCTTTCTCTCTGCCCCTCCCCTGCTCATGTTCTGTCTCTCTCTGTCTCAAAAATAAATAAACATTAAAAAAAATTTTTTTTAAAAGAATAAAAATAGATGAATTGCTGATTCATTATCTCTCAATATATATTTCCTAAATAGCTAAGGGATTGTGTGAATGGATATTATATAGCTCACTAGTGTTGCCTGAGTCTTACTATGAGAGTTTTCATAAACATGTTTAAGGATTTCCTCTAGGGATAAAGATGATTCTAAGCACTGATGGAAAAATAAATTAGGGTAATATAAATTTTAAAATATGGATATTGGGGCACCTGGGTGGCCCAGGCATCCAACTCTGGCTCAGGTCATGACCTCACAGTCCATGGGTACAAGCCCCACATTGGGCTCTGTGCTGACAGCTCAGAGCCTGAAGCCTATTTTGGATTCTGTGTCTTCTTCTCTCTCTGCCCCTCCCCTGTTCACACTCCATCTCTCTCTCTCTCATAAATAAATATTAAAAAAAATTTTAATGTGGATATTTTCAAGATGTAAAAATTTGCTAATTTCATAAAATTAGGATTTGTGTTTCTGTTTATTTCTTAGAAGATATTTTACGTATATGATATGTTACATGTAATACCTTATTGTGATATATACATGTCATACATAAATGTCACAAAATATATATTCATACACATATGCATATATACATATATATGAATATCCATACACATAGAAAATATTAAGGGATTAAGAAAAAATGAAAAATTAATACTTAATAGAGACTTATGCTTACTATGTTTTCTTCCACTATGAAATGAAAATATATCTCTACACTGAAACTTGTACATGAATATTTATAACAGCATTAGGCATATTAGCTAAAAAGTAGGAATAACCTAAATGTTTATCAGCTGACAAATGGATAAACAAAATGTGGTATACCCATACAATGGAATATGATTCAGTCATAAAAATGAAGTACTGATAAATTTTTTAACATAGATGAAACATGAAAATTTTATGCTAAGTGAAAATGTTGCCAAAGAACACACAGTCTGCCCATTTCACTTATTTGACATATACAAAATAAGAAAATCTATGGAAACCAAAAGCAGATTAGTATTTATTCAGAGTTGGGTGTGGGGTAGTGGGATGGAGAATGACTGTTCATTGATAACAGAGTTTCTTTTTAGAGTGATAAAAATGTTCTACGTTTGACTATGCTGATAGTTAAAAACCACTGAATGTTGACCTTAAGTGGGTGAATTGCATGTTATGTGAATTATAACCCAATATACCTATAAAAAACACTACAAAAAGTTCAAGAAACTGTTTACGTCTTGGCAGGAGAAGGGTGGGTGATGAGAAAAATACACAAGAGACTTTGGAGTAACTGAAAATGTTATATTTCTAAACTTGGTGGTAGGCAAATAATAATTTTTAAAAGTCATTTATATTTTACTTTCATGTTTTATATGCACATACATTGTGCAATACCATACATAGAAAGATACAGAGATATAGTAAATATCAAGTAATTTAAAATTAAGAAAAGAACAAATAAATTGGGTACAGTTACTTGAATTCCATTCTTACTAATAATTCCATCATGGTTTCCATTGTATCAGAAACTACTTCTAACATTCTATGTGCCTGGTTTTGGTGTAAAATTGTAGTTGATAGTTCACTAATATAAATTTGACATTGCCTCCTGGTACAAGCAATGACAATATTTCCTCTAAAACAAAATGAAACTATAGCACCGATTTTAAATGAAGTTTAGTTACTTAAATAGTAAACTTGGCATATTATAAATAACTTAAATTGAGCCAAAAAAATTGTGCCTTAAAATGTTTCCCATAATAGTTTATATCAACCATGCAAAATTCTAAACGCAAATGTTTTTTAAAAGCAATTACTTCCCAAGGCTCATGGGCTTTTCTACACAATTTCTTGAGACAGATCAAATTCTTATTAAACCTTCCTACTTATATTTATGGGCCTGACGTATATCAATATTACTATGTAATCTGTTTAATAACAGACTTTCTAACAGTCTCTCCCTTTGCCTTGGAAATGGAATAAAATTATATGGGGAAAAATTAATAATGGTGGTAACCAATTCAATGATTCCAAAATGTGAGTCTTATGTAATACTCCAACATAGTAAATGATTCACCTTGTACAATGATCAATTATGTGAGAGCAGGATACAGGTGCATTTGCACAACTCTTTTAGTCTTATCAAGAGCACAGTGAAGCAAGCAAAACATGTCTGTTGTCAGTTGGGAAGAGTGAGTAAGTAGATTTGGGAACTAGTACCCATGGGTAGTGTAAAGGAGCATGGTTCACATTGTCTGAAATTGCTCATGCCCTGGTTCATACAGCTGGTAATGAAGCAGTCAGCATCCCATCTCTGGAGTGGAATAGGCAATTATTCTAGCTTGAAACTCTGCCCTTGCAAATTGAGTGTGGCAACAATTCACATTGGCTGTCATTATAAAGTCCCTCAAAATGGGGTAGCTATCCGTATCAGTTCAGAAAGAAAAATCAGAGATGCCTAAAAAAGTTTACCTTAACTCCAAATAGATTATTGTACACTGATGATATGGATATTTAAACTGCTTTCTGGGAGACCTTTTTGCAGTGTTTTATTCTTCAATCTTACTCCAAATTGCTCCAAATAAACCTAAAATTCAAGTCACGTAGAATATTTCTGTAGATTCTCATTAATCAATTTTCTATCTTGCAATACATTTAGAGAATGAAAACATTTCTCATTCTCCTTCTAGTTACATTTTAATGCTGTTACAAGAAATCAAAACAAAACAAAACAAAAAACTGCTAGGATTCTGACTCTCAGATGTATAGGTAACAACATATTATACCTGTTGCTCTAAAAGCTAGTTCAGGTCTGTATCTTCTGGGCAACTTTTAAAATAATACCTACACCCTAGCCCTGCCCTATAGTAATTAAATCAAAATTTCTGAGGGTGGGATCTACAGGTGGTTGGTTTTAAAAGTACCTTAGATAATTCTAACACATATAAGATAAGCATTACTAAACAAATAATATGCATACAAATCACCTAGGGAAGTATTTAAACTGCAGATTTGATTTAAGGTATTCTGTGGTAGGGTCTACAAATCCAGATTTCCACCATGTTTCCAGGTAATGTAGATGTAAATGGTTTGTGGACTGCACTAATTAGCCAGGATCTAGATGAGAACTTCCCTTAATATCAGAATTTTCTCAGCAAGTTTTTTTAGATGTGTATTTATTTATTTTGAGAGAGAGCACATACACACATGAACAAGGGAGCAGAAGGGAGAGAAAAGAAGAGAGAACATCCTAAGCAGGTTCTACACGTGTATATCAGCACGAAGCCCAACTCAATCTCATGGACCAAAATCAAGAGTCAGATGCTAACCAACTGAGCCAGCCAGGCCCCTGTGTTAAGAAGCATTTAAAACTTCTATGCCTATGACACACTCCAGACTCACTACCTCAGAATCTCAATAGGTACAATTTAGTCATCAGTATTTTTTAAAGTGTCTCAGGTGATTCAAATGTGCAAGAAATATTGAGAACCCCACTAATCTAGGACTTCTCATCAACCCCTGTTACCTGACCATTTTCTCAGACTTTTTTCCTTGATTTAATAACACTAAAGATCTTCCTTTAAACAAGTTCTTTTGAATACTTTTATTTCTCCCTCTGCAGCATCCTCATATCAGCTTCCATGTTGTATTCATTCAATAACTGATATATCTGCTTACACACATCTCTCCTGGCAACAGCACACATTTAAGGCCTTCATTACCCTTTATGCACAATGGTCTACTTTCTAGCTAACTAACTCAATTTGTTTTAAGTCACCCAATAAGTTACCGGAGGACACCCGGGAAGATGGCAGCACAGGAGGATGCTGGCTCACCTCATCCTGCTGATTGCTTAGATTGCACCCACACATGCGTAAATAACCCAGAAAACTGCCAGAAGACTAGCAGAACGTACTCTCTGGAGCTAAGGATAGACAAGAGGCCCACAGAAGAGGACAAGAAGGGTGGAGAGGTTGTGCGTGCTACACGGACTGGCGGGAGTGAGCGGGGCAGTGGAGGGGCAGCCCGCCTGGCAAGGCACAGGCCCTGAAGTCTGGCTTGCAAAAGGTGAGGGGCCTGTCTCCGTGAGTTCTGACAGCCAGCAGGACTTAACATCTGGAATGTTAAAACTCAACAGCTCTGCTCTTGGAGAGCGGGGAGGGCCAGAAGATGCTGGGAGGGAGAGTTGCTGAGCCCTGGAAGACAGAGTTCAGCTCAGCAGGGGAACAAAGGCAATGGCCAGCACCATCTCCCTCTCCCATCCCCCAGCCGAAATTCCAAAGGGAACCAGTTCCTGTCACTGAACCACACAAACGGCCAATGCTGTGCTCCTGTGGATTCACCCCTCTGACTGACCTGCCTCTCTCCTGGTGCTGCAGGGTCTCTCCCACAGGGGACCACCTACGGCAAAGAGAGCTAAGCCTGTCCCTGCCGCAGCTGTGCACCTTGCCTATCCGCCCCAGCTAATAAGCCCTTGGCCAGATCCCATCAAAGCAGCACCATAAGCCTGGCAGTGTGCAAGCAGCCCAGACAGGGGCCACACCACTCCACAGTGAGTCCTTCCCTGGGAGAGGGGAAGATAAGGCACACACCAGTCTGACTGTGGCACCAGCGGTGGGCTGGGACTAAGCCCAAGGGACTAAGAAATAGTCATGAGGGGCTAAAAAATGCTATAAATGAGGGGCAAAATAAAATAGAAGCGGGCATGTCATGGATTAAAGAGGCAGAGGAGAGAATAGCTGAATTAGAAGATAAAATTATGGAAAAAGAGGAACTGAGAAAAAGAGAAATAAAAAAAATCCAGGAGTATGAGGGGAGAATTAGAAACTAAGTGATGCAATCAAACGGAACAATATCCATATCATAAGAATTCCAGAAGAAGGAGAGAGAGAAAGGGGCTGAAGGTGTACTTGAACAAATCATAGCTGACAACCTCCCTGATCTGGGGAAGCAAAAAGGCATTGAAATCCAAGAGGCACAGAGAACTCCCTTCAGACATAATTTGAATTGATCTTCTTCATGACATATCATAGTGAAACTGCCAAAATACAAGGATAAAGAGAGAATTCTCAAAGTAGCTAGGGACAAACAGGCTCTAACTTATAAGGGTAGACACATAAGGATAGCAGCAGACCTATCTACTGAAACTTGGCAGGCCAGAAGGGAATGACAGGAAATCTTCAATGTGAATAACAGAAAAAGTATGCAGCTGAGAATCACTTATCCAGCAAGTCTGTCATTCAGAATAGAAGGAGAGAAAAAGGTCATCCCAAACAAACAAAAACTGAAGGAATTCATGACCAGTAAACCAGCCCTACAGGAGATCCTAAGGGGGATTCTGTGAGTGAAATGTTGCAAGGACCACAAAGTACCAGAGACATCACTACAAGCATGAAACCTACAGACATCACAATGATTCTAAACCCATATCTTTCTATAATAACACGGAATGTAAATGGACTAAATGCGCCAACCAAAAGACAGAGAGTATCAGAATGGATAAAAAAACAAGACTCATCTATTTGTTGTCTACAAGAGACTCATTTTAGACCTGAGGACACCTTCAAATTGAAAGTGAGGGGATCGAGAACTATCTACTATGCTACCAAAAGTCAAAAAAATCTGGAGTAGCCATACTTATATCAGACAAACTAGACTTTAAATTAAAGGCTGTAACAAGAGATGAAGAAGGGCATTATATAATAATTACAGGGTCTATCCATTAGGAAGAGCTAACAATTATAAATGTCTATGTGCCGAATACGTGAGCCCCCAAATATATAAAACAATTAATCACAAACATAAGCATCCTTACTGATAAGAATATGGTAATTGCAGGAGACTTTAATACTCCACTACAACAATGGATAGATCATCTAGACACAGGATCAATAAAGAAACAAGGGCCCTGAATGATACATTGGATCAGATGGACTTGACAGATATATTTAGAACTCTGCATCCCAAGCAACAGATAATACTTTCTTCTCAAGTGCACATGGAACATTTTCCAAGATAGATCACATACTTGGTCACAAAACAGCCCTTCATAAGATTAAAAGAATTAGGACCATACCATGGACACTTTCAGACCACAATGCGATGAAACTTGAAATCAACCACAGGAAAAAGCCTGGAAAACCTCCAAAACATGGAGGTTAAAGAACACCCTACTAAAGAATGAATGGGTCAACCAGGCAATTAGGGAAGAAATTAAAAAATGTATGGAAACAAATGAAGATGAAAATACAACAATCCAAATGCTTTGGGATGCAGCGAAGGCAGCCCTGAGAGGAAAATACATTGCAATCCAGACCTATCTCAAGAAACAAGAAAAATCCCAAATACAAAACCTAACAGCACACCTAAAGGAAATAGAAGCAGAACAGCAAAGACATCCCAAACCCAGCAGAAGAAGACAAATAATAAATATCAGAGCAGAAATAAACAATATAGAATCTACAACCAATGAAACCAAGAGTTGGTTTTTTGAAAAAATAAGCAAAATTGATAAACCTCTAGCCAGGCTTCTCAAAAAGAAAAGGGAGATGACCCAAATAGATAAAATCATGAATAAAAAAAGGAATTATTACAACCAATCCTTCAGAAATACAAGCAATTATCAGGGAATACTATGAAAAATTATATGCCAACATATTGGACAACCTGGAAGAAATGGACAAATTCCTAAACACCCACACGCTTCCAAAACTCAAACAGGAGGAAATAGAAAGCTTGAACAGACCCATAACCAGCGAAGAAATTGAATCAGTTATCAAAAATCTCCCAACAAATAAGAGTCCAGGACCAGATGGCTTCCCAGGGGAATTTTACCATACATTTAAAGCAGAGATAATACCTATCCTTCTCAAGCTGTTCCCAAAAATAGAAAGGGAAGGAAAACTTCCAGACTCATTCTATGAAGCCAGCATTAGTTTGATTCCCAAACCAGACAGAGACCCAGCAAAAAAAGTGAACTACATGCCAATATCCCTGATGAATATGGATGCAAAAATTCTCAACAAGATGCTAGCAAATCGAATTCAACAGCATATAAAAAGAATTATTCACCATGATCAAGTGGGATTCATTCCTGGGCTGCAGGGCTGGTTCAACATTCACAAATCAATCAATGTGATATATCACATTAATAAAAGAAAAGAACCATATGATCCTTTCAATAGATGCAGAAAAAGCATGTGACAAAATTCAGCATCCTTTCTTAATAAAAACCCTCGAGAAAGTCGGGATAGAAGGAACATACTTAAACACCATAAAAGCCATTTATGAAAAGCCCACAGCTAATATTATCCTCAATGAGGAAAAACTGAGAGCTTTCCCCCTGAGATCAGGAACATGACAGAGATGTCCACTCTCACCGCTATTGTTTAACATAGTGTTGGCAGTCCTAGCATCAGCAATCAGACAACAAAATAAAATAAAAGGCATCAAAATTGGCAAGGATGATGTCAAACTTTCACTTTTTCCAGACCACATGATACTCTACATAAAAGACTCAAAAGACTCCACCAAAAGGCTGCTAGAACTGATACATGAATTCAGCAAAGTCGCAGGTACAAAATTAATGTACAGAAATCAGTTGCATTCTTATACACTAACAATGAAGCAACAGAAAGACAAATAAAGAAACTGATCCCATTCACAATTGCACCAAGAAGCATAAAATACCTAGGAATAAACCTAACCAAAGATGTAAAAAATCTGAAAACAATAGAAAACTTATGAAAGAAATTGAAGAAGATATAAACAAATGGAAAACATTCCGTGCTCATGGATTGGAAGAATAAATATTGTTAAAATGTCAATACCACCTAAAGCTATCTACACATTCAATGCAATCCCAATAAAAATTACACCAGCATTCTTCTTGAAGCTAGAACAAGCATTCCTAAAATTCATATGGAACCACAAAAGGCTCCAAATAGCCAAAGTAATTTTGAAGAAGACCAAAGCAGGAGGCATTACAATCCTAGACTTTAGCCTCTACTACAAAGCTGTCATCATCAAGACAGCATGGTATTGGCACAAAAACAGACACATAGACCAATGGAATAGAGAACCCAGAATTGGACCCCAAAAGTATGGCCAACTAATCTTTGACAAAGCAGGAAAGAACATCCAATGGAAAAAAGTTTCTTTAACAAATGGTCCTGGGAGAACTGGACAGCAACATGCAGAAGGTTGAAACTAGACCACTTTCTCACACCATTCACAAAAATAAACTGAAAATGGATAAAGGACCTGAATGTGAGACAGGAAACCATCAAAACCCGAGAGGAGAAAGCAGGGAAAAACCTCTCTGACCTCAGCCACAGCAATTTCTTACTTGACACATCTCCAAATACAAGGGAATTAAAAGCAAAAATGGACTATTGGGACCTCATGAAAATAAAAAGCTTCTGCACTGCAAAGGAAACAGTCAACAAAACTATAAGGCAATCAACAGAATGGGAAAACATATTTACAAATGGCATATTGCACAAAGGGCTAGTATCCAAAATCTATAAAGAGCTCACCAAACTCCACACCCAAAAACAAATAACCCAGTGAAGAAATGGGTAGAAGACATGAATAGACACTTCTCTAAAGAAGACATCCAGGTGGCCAACAGGCACATGAAAAGATGCTCAACATCACTACTCATCAGTGAAATACAAATCAAAACCACACCTACATACCACCTCACCCCAGGCAGAGTGGCTGAAATGAACAAGTCAGGAGACTATAGATGCTGGAGAGGATGTGGAGAAATGGGAACCCTCTTGCACCATTGGTAGGAATGCAAACTGGTGCAGCATGGAGATTCTTCAAAAAATTAAAAATAGATCTACCCTATGACCCAATAATAGCACTGCTAGGAATTTACCCAAGGGATACAGGAGTGCTGATGCATAGGGGCACTTGTACCCCAATGTTTATAGCAGCACTCTCAACAATAGCCAAATTATGGAAAGAGCCTAAATGTCCATCAACTGATGAATGGATAAAGAAATTGTGGTTTATATATACAATGGAATACTATGTGGCAATGAGAAAGAATGAAATATGGCCTTTTGTAGCAACGTGGATAGACCTGGAGAGTGTTATGCTAAGTGAAATAAGTCATACAGAGAAAGACAGATACCATATGTTTTCACTCCTATGTGGATCCTGAGAAACTTAACAGAAGACCATGGGGGAGGGGAAGGGAAATAAAAAAGGTTAGAGAGGGAGGGAGCCAAAATATAAGAGACCCTTAAAAACTGAGAATAAACTGAAGGTTGATGGGGGGTGGGAGGGAGGGAGGAGAGGGTGGGTGATGGGCACTGAGGAGGGCATTTGTTGGGATGCATACTGGGTGTTGTATGGAAACCAATGTGACAATAAATTTCATATAAAAAAATAAAAGTCACTCAATATATTTTCCCAATGTTACTAAATTAATCTCTTTAAATCATTCCTCAAATGGTATCACTCTGTTGTTTAGAATCTTCATGTTGCCCTTTTCTCTATAAAATTGAAGCAATGTAACATTCAGTATCATCCATATTCAGGTATCTGCTTACTTTTCACTTAAATTTTCAGTTGAATCTCATTTACAGAGATCTCCTGGGGATCCTATCTATATTTTTCCCATCTTCAATTTGTTCTTCAAACATGGTCTATACTTACTTGTGTATGACTACCTCTGCTGTTTCTTGAACTCAGATTTCTTAACTGCATCTTTATATCTTAAAAATATATTCAATCAGAGTGCCTTGGTGACTCAGACAGTTTGATTTTGGCTCAGGTCATGATCTCATGGTCATGAGACTGAGCCATGTGTCATGCTCCATGCTAAACATGGAGCCTACTTGGGATTCTCTCTCTCTGGCCCTCTCCCACTCACATGCTCATGCGCACTCTCTCTCTCACTCTCAAAATAAATGAATTAAAATTTAAAAAAAGAGAGACAGAGAAGACTTATTTAAAAACAACATTCAATCTTAGAAGTTCCCTATTATAAATCTCCTCATAATACACCAAGTAAAATGAGAAGCCTCCTCCTGGGATCCTCCCCTATAAATAAATGGTCAATAAATATTTACTAAATTGGAATATATAAATATTTTTTCAGTGACCATTATGTGCATATTAGCTTAAGACAAGATTTTGCGCTGATGCATAGGGACACTTCTATCCCCAATGTTTATAGCAGCACTTTCAACAACAGCCAAATTATGGAAAGAGCCTAAATATCCATCAACTGATGAATGGATAAAGAAGATGTGGTTTATTTCTACAATGGAAATAAGAATGAGAAATGGCAATGAGAAAGAATGAAATTTGGCCATTTGCATCAATGTGGATGGAACTGGAGGGTATTATGCTAAGTGAAATAAGCCAGGCAGAGAAAGACAGATACCATATGTTTTCACTCATATGTGAATTTGAGAAACTTAACAGAAGACCATGGGGGATGTGAGGGGGAGGGGGAAGTTAGAGAGACAGAGAGATGCAAACCATAAGAGACTCTTAAGGACCGAGAACAAAATGAGGGTTGATGGGAGGTGGGGGAGAGGGGAAAGTGGGTCATGGGCAGGGAGGAGGGCACTTGTTGGGATGACCACTGGGTGTTGTATGGAAACCAATTTGACAATAAATTATGTTTTTTTTTTAAAAAGAGACGATTTCTCCTTGTAAGTTTACAAAGTTTAAAGTCAGATGCTTAACCAACTAAGCCACCCAAGCACCTCTCATCAAGTATTTTTTGAATGTTTACAGGGCATCAGGTTCCTTGGGTTCTTAAATTTTTCTCTCTCTTGTGGCACTTCCCTTAATCCAGTTATTTTCAAGTGTTTTCTTTCTATGGTAACCTATTGTGTTGGGGGGAGAGGGAGTTGTTCTAAAAATCTGAGATAAGTTCCAGGAAACATGACTGTAGTTTAAATAGTTTCTGAGTTCTCATGTTTATCTTTAAATTTCATGCCAAATTTAACACTTACATCACAATACATTGATTTTTTATATAAAATAATGTTCTAAATTATCAGTCTTTAGGTGAAATGTGCAATTATTCAATAAAAAATGCCACACTTAAGCCTAATGAATACTTCCACACACCTCTATAGGGAAAGTTTCTTCATCTAGCTTTCAAAAAAATAATTTCAATCCCATCACACCGAACTATGTACATGCATGATCCTTTCATTTTAAAATAAGTATGCCATGTTTCTGAAAAAGTCTGTACCATTCAATAGACTGCCTTTTAAATACCATGCAAATACAACAAAAATTTCTGCCTCCAAAAAGTTTGAAATTTAGGTTAAGATATAACAGACAAATGATTTAAAAAAAACCATTCCATAAGTATTTTATACAATGAATAATACAGCATTTAAGTGTAAATAAGACCAAACTTTTAAATGAGGATAATCAGGAGGATCTTCATGAAAAGGTAGTATTTAAGCTGGTCATTACAAATGCGTAAGGTTTTAGCAAGTAGCATGGAAACAGAAGAGTCTGGAAAGAAGGAAACATCTAAACAAAGGCAGAAAATAGAGATTTATGAGGCCATATACAAGGCCTTTTGAAGAATAAAATAATAAATTGATTTTAATTGTCATAGAGAATGCATGCAATAGATGAAACTAAGACAAGAAAAGAGTATGGAAAATCATTGGTTCTAATACTAAGGAAGTTACACATTTCTGCGTGAGATTGAAGGTTTTTAAACTGAGAGTGACAAGATAAAAATTATTCTTTAGAAAGTCATCTGGATGATGAAGTCAGGAAAGGTAAGAAAGCCACTGAGGAATTTAATAGCTATAATCCACATATTAGGTCTTTGTCAATACTGTCTTAAAAAATATTGTTCAAGATTTGAGAGGATGCATTTTCTTAGAAAAGAAAAAAAAGGAAAGAAAAGAAAAGAAAAAAGAAAAGAAAAAAGAAATTCCTTCAGATAACTACAGAATCAGTTGGATCACATTTCTTTCTGGAATGTGTCACAAAAACACATATAAATTGAAAATTAAGAAAGTACAAAGGAAAATCAGCATTTTTCTATAGTTAGGAGTCTGTTTCTTGGTTTGTCTCTCCATATTTTTCCCTTTGCTTGTTTCTTACATTCCACATACGAGTAAAATCATGCTGTTAATTTGTCTTTCTCTAACTTATTTAGCTTAGCAGAATACTAAAGTCTTTAGCTCCATCCATGTTGTTGCAAGTGGCAAGATTTCATCCTTTTTTATGGCTGAGAAATATTCCATTGTATATATATGCTACTTCACCTTTATTCATCAGTCGATGGATATTTGAGCTGTTTCCATAATTTGGCTATTGTAGATAATGCTGCTAAAAAAACACTGGGGGGGCATGCATCCCTTTGAATTAGTATTTTTTGTATTCTTTGGGTAAAAACCTAGTAGTGCAATTGTGGGATTTTAGGGTAGTTCTTTTTTCTTTTTATGTTTATTTATTTATATTTGACAGAAAGAGAAACAGAGCATAGGCAGACGAAGGGCAGAGAGAGAGAGGGAGACACAGAAACCGAATGCTGAGCTGTCAGCATGGAGCCTGATGCGGGGCTCAAACTCACAAACCGCAAGATTGTGACCTGAATCAAAGTCAGATGCTTAACCAACTGAGCCACCCAAGTGCCCCAGGGTAGTTCTATTTTTAACTTTCTGAGGAGCCTCCATACTGTTTTCCATAGTGGTTGCACTAGTTTGCATTCCCACCAAAAGTGCATGAGGGTTCCTTTCTCCACATTGTCACCAACTCATGTTTCATCTTGTGTTGTTGATTTTAGGCATTCTGACAGGTGTGAGGTGATATCTTATTGTAGTTTTGATTTGTATTTCCCTGATTATGAGCGATGTGGAACATCTTTCCATGTGCCTGTTGGCCATCTGTAGGTCTTCTTTGGAAAAATGTCTATTCATGTCTTCTGACCATTTGTAACTGGATTATTTGTTTTTAGGTATTGAGTTTTATAAGTTCTTCATATATTTCAGATACTAATCCTTTTATTAGATATTTCACTTGCAAATATCTTCTCCCATTCCATAGGTTGCCTTTTAGTTTTGTTGATTATTTCCTAAGCTGTGCAAAACAAATGGTGTTGGGAAAAACTGGACAGCAACATGCAAAAAAATGAAACTGAACCACTTTCTTATACTACACACAAAATAAATTCAAAATGGACTAAAAGACCTAAATGTGAGACATGAAACTATTAAAATCTTAGAAGAGAACACAGGCAGTAACTTCTTTGATATAGGCCATAGTAACTTCTTACTAGAGCAGTCTCCTAAGGCAAGGGGAAGAAAAGCAAAAATAAACCTTTGGGACTTTATCAAAATGAAAAAGTGTCTACCTTCACTTTGAATCTAGTCAAACCAGCATATAAACAAATGAATAAGTTCCATATTCAATAAAACTAGAAAAAAAGGAAAGCCTCAAACCCAAAACTATGAAAAATAGCTGTCAACTAAATAAATGTTCAATTAAACTGAAGATGCACAAAGCTCCCAAGTACAGTCTCAGAGGTCCTAATCAGTGGTCCTATGCTTGGAAAAGGAAATTCTGAGGGCTCCAGGAGAACATATTAGCCTGTGTCACATGACATTGTGGCAAGGCAGGTGGGCTGAAAAGGAAATGTGAAGACACTCTATTTGTACTAGATGCAGTGGGTTAGCACAGCTTTGGAGGAGAGCTGACAGAGGAAAATCAGATTTAGAATGGGTAAGACAATGATAATGAAATATCCTAATTCTAAATTATCACATACAAAACAATAACAACCTGTAAAATATTGAGTTCACTGTGAGTCATAAAGAATTCTTATTCTCAATAAAAGTGAAAAGGATATCACTAAATGTTCTGATTGGTGGTCAATGTTGAGGACAGAAACTATAGTAGAAGTGGTAAGGAAACGTTGGTGAGAATTGGCCTTGCATTAATGCAGATGGATTGAACCAGAAGTGAGTCCAGTGGCTCAAATAATCACAGCAGGATATTCCTGCTTTCTCCATATACAAACACTGATTTCCTCTATACTCTTTATTCTTAGGCAGAATCTTCTTCATGGTGGCAAAGATGGCTACAGACTAATACTAAAAATCTCTGCAAAGACAGCTACTTATTCACCATGATTTCAATAATTATTCAAGGATTGAATCTCATTCTATCTTGATTCATGTCCTTTATTGAATCAATTATTGTAGCTAACAAGATGAGGTCATTTATGTAGTAATAATAAGTGAGTGATACCTAGAGCTGCAGGTTAAAATCAGCCTCACTTGAACCATAAGAAGTTTAAGACAGGATGATCTCCTAAAGAAGGAGCCATTAGCAATTAAAAATGTAAAGTACACTAGGCAAGATAAAATAACAATGTCCCTTAGGACTCCTTAGAAAAACTTCAGATGAGGGGCGCCTGGGTGGCTCGGTCGGTTAAGCGTCCGACTTCAGCTCAGGTCATGATCTCACGGTCCATGAGTTCAAACCCGCGTCGGGCTCTGTGCTGACAGCTCAGAGCCTGGAGCCTGTTTCAGATTCTGTGTCTCCCTCTCTCTCTGCCCCTCCCCTGTTCATGCTCTGTCTCTCTGTCTCAAAAATAAAATAAACATTAAAAAAAAAATTTAAAAAAGAAAAACTTCAGATGATGGAATCAATTTGATCAGGAATGTAATGATAAAGCCATATTGAATGAACTGGCAATGAGGGTCAAAGGTAAGTAAAAACAGAAAGATATATTTATGTTAAGAAGTTATATTATGTTAAGGAATTACAGTTATTCACAGAATAACTTATAAATGCTAGTGATGTAGAATTGAGAGTACAGTAAAATTAGAGAGTAAAGAATAGGGGAGAGTGGTAAGATATGAATTAAGAGAAAATAAATATAAACAAACTGATTTTACTGTCTTTCACTGTAGGGTTCTGATAGACTAAAAACAGGAAATCAGTTTAATTTCAGAACAAATATGCCCCCTTAAGAGATTAATTGAGCATTCATCTGAAAAAGTTAGGAAAAAAAAATAAATGTAAGGAAAGAAGAAAAAATTTAAGTTTTAAAAATGGACATTAACAAATTAGAAAATGAAAATAATAAATTGGAAAACAAAGAGAAACTTTTTGAAAAAACAATTTAAGAGTGCAAAAAAAATTTTTTAAAGCTAAATTAAAAATAAAAATGGAAAACTGCGTACACTGGAAAATAAAAAAAATATTTACAAAAAAATCCTTGGATGAAATGTTTTATTAAATTTAAAGTGTGGATAAATAATCTTTTAGGGAAATATAAATTGAATAAATTGACTCAAAAAACAATTTATAAATAAAAACAAAGAGACTGATACCCTCTGCAGGGGAAAGCAATAAAATTTAATCTCTTGATTAACAAAATTTTAATCTCATCCATTTTTTAAAATTTTTTTTAATGTTTGAGAGAGAGAGACAGAGACAGAGCGGGAGCAGGGGAGGGGCAGAGAGGGAGGGAGACACAGAATCTGAAGCAGGTCCAAGCTCTGGACTGTCAGCACAGAGCCCAACATAGGACTCAAACTCCTGAACCATGAGATCAAGATCATAACCTGAGCTGAAGTTGGCCACTTAACCAACTGAGCTACCCAGGCGCCCCCTCACCCACTGCTTATATATACAAAATTCTGTTTCTATGATTTTATCATAGAAATATAGTCTTATGGTTAACTCAAAATATTTACATAGAAGAATAAATGCTGAACACTGTACATAACAGCTAAAGTTGGAATCAACATAAATATTCACCTATAGGGACTAGGTAAGTTAAATTACATATTCATACAAAAAAATGCCAGTCATTGTTTAACTACATTTATATGTGTTGAGATGGGCAGATCTTCCCGTTAAGTTACTGAATACAAAAACTCAAATAAAAGTGTTTTTAAGGGATATATACATCCCCTTTGTAATATACCTTATCAATACTGTATATGTATAGATTTTTATATTATAGCCCTACAATAATTATAACCATATATGCATATTTACATATGGAAACTTCTGAAAAGACACAAAATATTATTAATGGCTATTACAACTTGTCATTAGAGTGGGAAAGGGTATTTATTAGGTGTAAAGTTTTACTTCCCACTGCATCTTTTCCTATAATATTTATATTATTTAACATCACCATAATAACAAAGAAATAATAAAAAGTTATATTCTCTGCTTGAGATCTCGTTTAACATGAGGCAACTGAGACTCAAGAAGGAAAATCATTATACATTTATATTAACTTTTTTTCATATAAACAATTTCTGGGAAGATAAAAAAGACAATGGGTGCCTGGGTGACTTTGTTGGTTAAATGTCTGACTCTTAATTTTATCTCAAGTCATGATCTCATGTTCTTGAGGTTGAGCCCCTCATAGACCCTGCGCTGGGTGTGGAACCTGCTTAAGATTCTGTTTCTCCCTCTCACCCCTCACATGCCCCTCCCCTGATCACAGAGTGTGTCTTTCTCTCTAAAACAAACAAAATGCTGTGAGAGTTTTGTAAAATTTTAAGGTAATATTATATTAAAAATTGTCTTATATGTCAATACCATTAGCAAATACTTCTATCTAATTTATTATGTATACTAGGTTTCATGCTACATATAAAAAGAGAAGCACTTTAAGATGCCGGTTCTCAAGTAGATTAGAATACAGAATCATGTTTTTCAAAGCAAACAATTATACTAGGTAAACTGTAAGTACAAAATCAACAGATGAGGACTTAATCCAAATATCACACCAATTTAATTTCATATTCAACTCTCATACTTCAAACTGTTCAAATTTCTGTTCCCTCCCTCACCTACCCACCACAAGGTATGACTTTACCAACCCGTCTCTTTTCACTTATTAATTGAATTAAATATCTAATTAATTTGCATCATAATATAAAATAATTATTTTATATTTACATTCTATTTATTATTTTATATTTCAACAAGAGAAATTACCCATATGTTCTTACAGGGAATCCTGGAAACAGGAATTCTTTCTTAGAAACTTTACATACATGGAATTATCCCCAAAATGCCTTTTGTTATGAAAGTGAAGAAATCAATTTAGCCAAACCTGGGAGTATTTAACTCAAAGATAAAATGCAAATGTTACCAAATAAGTCTGGCACTCCAAAATCAGTGATTCTGAAATATCCACAATGAGATCAATTTAAAGTAAGTTGATACGTTTATCTCTAAAAACTGCAAAACTGTATGGAAATATTTAACCACCAAATAGAGTACTATCACTAAGTGTTTTGGCTTATGGTTTTGTGGGAAAGACAAGAGAAAACAGCTTTCACCGCACGTTGAAAAGAGATGCCATAATTTAATTCAAAGCCTGAAATGAAGTAACAAACACTGAAGTACAATGTGACACATCCTTCATGACAGCCTACAGTATTTTAGAGTTTTTAGAAATAATTAGAGGCACATACCTTTCTTTATCTTAGCAAGTGAGAACAGAGTCAGCTTTCTGAGTTCTAGCCAGATGCTTATTTTATAACCTTAGTTATGTAGGCTAACTGCTAACAGCTCAGGATCTGAGACTTTCAAAGTTATTTTTAGGACAAATCAGTTAATGAGCAGGTACAAACTTAAGCATAAATGAGCAGCAGGGCAGAGGCAGCCAAATGTCAGAAAGAGTCTCAGATGGTAGGACAAATTGTAATTATTCCATCCAGTTATGGGCAGTGGTGAATAAAAATGAACCACTACCAACTGCTATCCAGTCAAAGGTTTAATTTTTTTTTTTTTTTTTTGTACAGGAATCGAAAATGCACAGGAATCATGAACACACAATGCATGTCAAAGTAATTTACTCCTGCTGTCTTTCATGGAAACAGAAAACACAGTCTCCTTGCTTTTCTGGGGCTTCCCTCATATTACTATATCAGCTATAGTACTTCCAGTATAGTTCTAATTAATATTCGCTCTTTGTTTTGTGCTAGCTTATTTGTAATGACAAGGCTTCATGTAATTTTCCAACATGTTGTAGAAGGCTCCAAGAAATCAACAGAGTCATAATTCACTTCCTCCACAACCATCACACCACCCACCTTGGGGCCTGGCTTCTACCAAGAATTAATAGTCAGTGTAAGGGAAAGGCTCAAACGAATCCATGTATGTGCAGTGAGGAAATTACGTCAGCTTATCAGAATCTAGAGACTGACTAAATTGAGGAACAGAAAGGCAATTCTGCCAAAGATATGGCATTGCAGAGCCCTACAACTTTTAGCTGCTACTTTGTTTGGTTTTCAATACAAAATGTGATAACAAGACAGAGGCCAAAAATCAAGAGGTTTGAATGAGCTAATTTTATCAGTTTTTCAAGCATGCCTTTTTGTCTTATTGTGTATAGATTATTGACCTAGGAAAAGTGATACGGATCCAAAACTCCTTCCCCAAAAACTTTTCTTAAAAGGTCTCTCTAATCATTAACAAAAAAAAAAATGTTTATTAAAATGTGCTCTTCAAGCACTTTACCTTCATATAACAGAAGTAAACCAGCTATATGCATATTTGTTTTGTTTTTTTGAATACCAAGCAACTAGTGTCTATATATTGGGTAAAAGGAAAACTACCTCCCATTCTGAACAATCTGGGGGAGTAATAAATACAGTTCTCTGTTCTACTATAAAAAGAAGAAAAAAACAAATACAAACAAACAAACAAAAACCCTGGAAGTTTCTTCCATGGAAGCTAGATTATGCTAGATAATTCTTTTCACTTCTAAGATACAGTAAAAGGTGGGTAAGTAACCAGCCTAAGCTTAAACAGTCAACCCTCTCTCAAAGAATTTGAATCATGAGGGGACTGATGAAGGGAAGGAAATAAGTGGAATTTGTTCATCCATCCTCACAGAGCAGAAATTGCCTAGCAATTAATTAATGTCCTTGAGACTTTAAAGCTTCCTTTTGCGGTTTTTAGTCTAATTCCCTAACCCTCCCCCCCCCCCATTAACCCTGTAAGCTATCTCATGGCCAGTAAGTTTATTAAGTTACTAAGTTCATTTTAGTTTAACGTATCCAGAATTACCTGATAGTGCTTAAACCAAAGAACCCTAAATAAGACGTGGTGTTTGGGAGAGAAAGTTTAAAAATGAATTGTCTTATGGTAATTTCAATGAAAGAAACAGGCAAGAGCCTGGCCATACAAAGATTTATTCTAGAGAAAATTTTTCTTTATTGTTTATGGATTACTGATAACAAGTAAGAAATATTAACACAATGTGTTTATCAATCCAAAGCATTCATAAACATAAGTGTGGCTGATAATGATGGTAGAGGTGGTCACTGGTGATGAACTGATATGTCAAACAGACACAACTCTTGCAATCAAAATGCAAATTTGTCTCCCACTTTCACTTTAAAATTTATCCAAAGGGGCCAATGGATAGAGAGATCCACAGTTGTCTTGTATTTGAGAATAAATGGTCCTACATCACCTACAGTCATAAAACACAGTCACAATTGAAACTTAGGATAAATAATACGTGGCCATCAAAATTTTGGACTTGATTTACAGTTAAATATTCTTTCCTTCCCCAGCCAGGGCCAAGTATCAGAAGGCTACTTGTTGTGTAGGAGGCTGGTAATCAGATCTCTCTTTTCCCCAAGTCTGCTAACAACTTGTTGCCTTAGTCAATACCACCATTTTCCAATATTTCTAGCTTTCCACCTGAGCGTACATGGTAGAACTGCATTTCTTGGCCCCTTTGTAACTGGGTGGAACTGCATTAACAGTCCTGGCCAATAAGCTGTAAATGTGACATGGCATGAGTTACTTACATAATTGATGCAAAAATGTCCAAAATTTATCTTTCCTTTGAATACAATGAACAGCAACATTCAAGACAGTGATTCCCCTGGGTCTCTTCTGAGCAGACGTCCCTTTCTCACCCTCCCATCCCACTAACTAATAAGAAAAACGTAATGGGTACAAGAAATAAGCTGTTTTTCAAACCACTGAAATTTTGGAATTAACTATTATACCAAGATAACCTCTTCGGCTGGAAATGAAGTGCTGTAATAAATAACAACACACACACACACACACACAGACAGACACACTAGTTTAGGGGCTATGTGACAAGCAATGGAGAAACTGATACTGGACCTTAGAAATGGCAATTCAATTAATGCTAACTAGAAATATATTTACTTAATAAATTTGAAGCTTAAAGAGAAGAGGTTGAAAAACAAGATTATCAGTGTATGTTGGCTGTTGATTGTTGGACATGCAAATTATTATAAAGTAGATGTGTATCAGAAAAGAATTAGTTGTTTTTTCAACAAGAATGAAAAGGAATTAAGAAAAGTCCTAAAATGTGGGAACTTCCAGCAATGAAGGATGCAACTGTTTTTCATCACTTACTACTAAAAAAAATTAAACCTAAGAAAGTCTTTGAGTAATAAATGTTGATTCCAATTTGGCCTTAAAGCAAGGATCAAAACAAGAGCATAGTCCTCACATGCATTCTTAAAACCTCTACACAAATTTAATTAGTCTTAGAATATTCATTTAAAATTGTGGTGCCCAGTTGTCTTTTTTTTTTTTTCAACGTTTTTTATTTATTTTTGGGACAGAGAGAGACAGAGCATGAACGGGGGAGGGGCAGAGAGAGAGGGAGATACAGAATCGGAAACAGGCTCCAGGCTCCGAGCCATCAGCCCAGAGCCTGACGCGGGGCTCGAACTCACAGACCGCGAGATCGTGACCTGGCTGAAGTCGGACGCTTAACCGACTGCGCCACCCAGGCACCCCCCGGTTGTCTTAAATTAAACAACATGGCTCAGGGATGAGACCAATGATGTGACTTTCCCACAAATGTATGAAAATCTCAGTATCCATAATTAATTCTGGAGAGACAAAGAATCAAGAGTGACAGAAAAAATAGAAATATAGCAAATCTAAGAGATATTCTAGAACAGAAGAGAAAATGTGGCTATTGCAACATGGAGATAACTGGAAGCAAATACATTAGATTGTCATCACTAGATGTTTCTTATGTCATTTAGACAGTGCTACTGCCAAAAAAACCACCAGCTTGTTCTAAAGGAATCTGTGAATGTTCAAGATTTAAAATGACCTTTGTGTCCCCTAACATATATTGGTAAGAGGCATGGTGACAAATCCGTTTAACTCCAAGAACATACCTCCCAAAGCCCATTTCAGATACTGTCAAAGGTTACTAGAAAACAGAGGATCTGGGGGACAAAGAGAACAATAGAGGTACTTAGTAGGGGCAGAGGGACAAAATCAGGGCCCAATCCATTCTCTATCCTCAGGATAGGGAGCATTTAAAACATCTGCTTTTAAGTCTGCCACAGACCAGAACATTTCCAAATGTGATTTTCTATTATGGTTATTCTGTTCCCATTCCACTGTTGTAATCTGGCTATGTGGATAGCAGATAACTTTTCTTTTTTTACTTCATTGGCCTTCATGTCAATTAAAAAAAACACATCAAACCTGATGTAGAGAATATTAATCACCCAAGAATCCTAAATTTGGAGTTAGGTGCAAAAAATGGATAAGACTTTGAGGTGGCACCTGTTGAGAAGGAGATGGTATATTGTGACTATGAAAGAGAGAATATATAGATTACTTTTTGGCTAGAAGGGCAAGTTATAAAAGTTTTTAGTGATGTTCATCAAATATTTCTCATGCCATATCTTCAATATATATGGTAGCATTTCTCTTCTTGGCATACTGTGGTTAAGTGGGCCACCCAATCTAGTTCTAGACAAGTTGCAACCGAAAGTGTTGCCAATCTAGTTCTGGGCAAGATGTGAGAACTTCTTCAGTCTCTTTTATGTACAATTTTCAATGTTTGTGAAGGTCCCACCTCCATCAACCTGACCCCCAAGTAACTACAATTAAGCAGTGACTCCTATCATGTTGCAAAGGGCATGTGAGATAAATAAGAAAATAAACTTTTTGTTTTAGGCCAATTATGATTTAGGATATGTTTGTTACTGCAACATGAACTCACCTATTCTAATGTATACACAGAATTTCTGGTTCCTTGGAATTGGAAAAGAGAAAGAGATGAGGGAAAGGAATATATAATGTTCTAATTTGGCTATAACAGAAGTCTATACCTTCTGGGAATGGCTAAAATTAAGGCTGAATTTTTCTCTTGAAGGAATTTTGGTAGATTCTTAAGATATTCTCCTGATGGACTCCTCTTACCCTAACCCTTTTTGCTTTGGCTGACTGTTTTTGCATCATATCAGCCTCAGGTTTTCTCTAGGTCCACCTATCATAGATTCCTTTTTGGACACCCTGCACAATCTAGTAAAGCCATTTTGGACAGGACCCCTTTTAAAACATACCTACACTCTACTGGGTGTTGCACAACTGTCCCCTGGAGAAGCTACACATTTATTAACCATTAGCAGGTTGGTCACTTGCTTCTTGAAGTAGCAGTAGCTCTCTCTACACTGTGGTGTCAGCGTTTTTTTTTTTTTAAGTTTATTTATTTATTTTGAGAGAGAGAGAGAGAGAGCACACAAGCAGGAGAGTGGCAGAGAGACAGGAAGAGAGAGAGAATCCCAAGAAGGCTCTGCATTGTCAGTGCAGAGCTCAACGCAGGGCCTGAATTCACAAACCATGAGATCATGACCTGAGCCCAAACCAAGTGTCCGATGCTTAACTGGATGAACCACCCGGGTATCCCTGTGGCTTTTAGATATCTCATATGTTGTCAAACAACTCAGTAAATGTAGTTCCATATTTCCTGAAGCAACACCAAGCTTTCAGATTTGCTTTCTTGAAATCAGTGCACACAAAGATGAAATTAGAAAGATGCAACTCAACCTATCCCTTATAGAGGTGTGATTTGAGACTCAAAGCAGTTTAGCAACTATATCCAAAATAATTTTCTCCCTTCTCTTGACCATTTTATTCTCTCCTTGTGAATTTTACAACTGGTTAAGGAGTATTCCTTTATATCACTTGAAAAATGTACATTCCAATCTGGTCCTTCCCTATGGAATTTTTTATCTATTATGACTTGAGATCTAAGTTGAAACTTAACAATTTAACATGCTCTCACATAATAATAGCATCTATCATTTATTGATCACTTATTGGGCTAATAACTGCATCAGATACTTACGAGTTTACATATGTTACCTCTTAAGTCTCACCAAATCTTTATGAAGCTGGCTTATTATTCCAAATTTTAGACGAGAACCCTTAGGCTTGGATAGGTTTAATATTCAACTACTGAGAGTTTTGTTTTGTTTGGTTTTAACCTCTATGCTACATTAAGTGCCATTAAGCGGTATGTATACTAGATATCGAAAATAAATATAGGGAAAATATGCCTCATTCCTATACAGCTTTCTATATATTTGGTAGATTTTGGTAGATTCTTAAGATATTCTCCTGATGGACTCCTCTTATGGTATCAGAGAGAAAAAGGATAAGCTTCACTTTAAATTGTCTAAAGTTCTGTATTTAACTTTATTTTACATACTTTTAAATATGAATGCTCTACAGGTGGTGCTCTATCAGTATATTTCACTTCCCAGTTTCTTATAATACTGAAAAGTATAAAGTATTAAATCCATATTGAGAAATCTATTTCAAAACAAGTATATCCAAGTATTCTATATGCTTTCTAATTATAACAGCCTGAAAGTTTGACATTTCTCCTCAATTTTCTCTGACACCATCCATCTTTCCCTTGCCTTTTGTTGTGTTCTTTTCAAGCTTGTTTGGTTTTTTTTAATGTTTATTTATTTATTTTGAGAGAGATAGATAGGGAGCAGGGGAAGGGCAGACAGAGAGAGAAACAGAGACAGAGACAGAGACAGAAACAGAATCCCAAGCAGGCTCTACACTGTCAGAATGGAGCCTGATGCCAGGCTTGAACTCATGAACCATGAGATCATTACCTGAGCTGAAATCAAAAGTCAGATGCTTAAACAACTGAGCCACCCAGGCACCCCATTTCAAGTTTGTTCTGTTCATTCTCTTGTTAAAATGATGTTAGTCAAAATGCAGATTTATGTTATCTGTACTCCCAAATGCTTGAGAGTGGCACAGTAAGGGATTCCATAGGACTAAACTGCTCTTTTGAATATGTGACTATATACACTTTGGTATTGTTTACTTTGCGGTTAGTATGACTGCAGGCCAGTTGGCTTCCTCACTGAGCTTCTTCATAAAGCACATGCCAAATGACACTGCAAAGTGCTCTGAACTTCATAAATGTATGCCTTTAAGACTTATCTGCCACTTAGCCTACAATGAGCAATCATGCCCACATCTTCATACACATGACTTCAGCTGATCCAAGGCTGAGCAACAAGCATTGGCCTTGAAGCTAAGGGATAAATGGCAAATATGTGGAATAATAAATATCCTCATAACCTTCTTTTTACAGCTACTTTAAAATGTTGTTGCATCTATTGACTTTTAAGTGGGGCTCTATTTAATTTTTAAGTTAATCTTAACAAACTGTTTTTTTAAGTGTTTTATTTTAAAAAGTGGAGACTTCTTTGTTCTTTCCTATGTTCTACTCATGACCTGTATGCAACAATTCACTATAAAAGAATTTGGTGTATTCAAAACCTATGCCTATATTTATATCACTTTCAGTAATTTTCATTATAAAAGTTGAGTTCACTTAAATGACATTTTTTTTCTGTAAGATGCATGCATATAGGGCACAAAAATCACAAATCACATTTGCATTTCATTTCTAAATTAGTTGTTTCATTTTTTGAAGAGACATTCAAGGTCACAGCCCCAGGAAAGGTTTTCAATATGTGATTGTGCTTCCATCTGTGCCTTGGAGACCACAGAAAAGGATCTTATCTCAGAATTCAATTTAAATAACATTCTGAGCACCCCACCCTGTCTTCTCTAAACCAAATATGCCTGCCAAAGATGTTGAGGGACAACATTTAAGTATCCCTCACTTAATTGTGAGTAGATTGCTTTCAAGTTTATGGATGAACTGAGAAAATTTTTAATTCATATCTTTAAAAAAAAAACAAGGGCAATGGGCAAAGGGAGTATGCAAACCATACACTTGGAATTTACGATTATCCAAAGTGAAAGAAATAAAGGAAGTTTTCCAGGGTATGTATACAGAAGCAACTTAGAATTTGAGAGAGCTGGTGGAGGCTGGTGTCAGGGAAAGAAGAGAAACTTAAAAAGAAAAAAAAAAATCAAAACTTCTTTCTTATCCTCAGAGAAGGGTACCTTTCATAAAACAACTATTATGAACACTATTCTGTTATCAAAGCCAATTAGCTTAATTTAAGAACATAAGCATCTATGACCTGTTAACTTTTTATGTTGTTAAAAGGAACCAACTTTTGTCCCCCCAAAAAAGAGTTGATTTCTGTTTTCTGTATGAATATCACATTACCTAGCAGATTTTTTGGACTTCACTGAAAACATAAAATCTTTGTAAACTTTAAGCCATCAAAAACTTACTTAAAAGCTAAAGAAGCTGTTTCCTTTGTGTTTTCTAATTCAGATTCTCCTTCTATAATAAAGAACACACACTGTCACCCTTGTAAAGCCTGAATGTTGTACAAATACACCGTAAGAGACTTAGAAGGATCTATATTTTAGAGGCAGGGACTCTAAAACATGACAGTGATTTGTATTAGAATAAAAAAGACAAAAGGCCAATGAGAACACCGGGAAGAAGAAAAAAATAGCAAGGATTATTAGCCACAAAATCAGTATAATAATCTACACTGGGGTTCAAAACCCTGGCAAAGAATAGTGGTATTTCAAATTGTAAATTCCTGTAGGCTTTTAGGAATAATGTATTTACCTAGGATCTATTGTATCAGATATACATAGAGAATAGCAATAAAAATAGCATTATTCTTTCTTTACAGTTATACATGGAGTTGACAGTATAATTTGGCAGTACTGGCTGTTTACATTATCTTCTTCCAAAAGAAATGCATACTGGACTGCAATGTTTGTCCCTCACCAAATTTTTCAAAATAGTTTTCAACAAAACAATAAATACTGCCTGCCACGGTTGCTTACACTTAAGGAACACAGTTCAATACATTAAGTAGGGTGAAGTGGAAAGAAAGACCAAAGACAAAATGATTACCCAACTTAAAAAAATCCCTTCAAAGTTCCATTGCTTATTATCAAGGAATGTTGCAGGCTTATCAGAAAGATCATACATGGGATTTGTACATGTATTTGGATTTTAGAGATTCTGTGTTTAGCAAGCCATTAAACATCAGCTACAACAAAGCCATCTGTCTCAGTGAATCTCTTCATACCAGAAAATATGATGGTAGAAATATTAGACTTAATACAAATGATAATAATTTAAAAAGTCATTTTTAAATTTAAAATAATTTAAAAACTACTAGAAAAGATTAGGTTCTTAAGACAGAAAAATAAAATAGAAAAAATAAAAACATACAAAATATTCATTCATTCAACATATCTGCATTAAAACCTGTTATCAGGCACTATTTTAGGGACTGGGAGTTTAGCAGTAAGCAAAATAGATGAATATCCCTTTCCTAAAGAGCTTGCAAGCTACTGGAGAAGGGAGACAATAAACCGCATAAATACATAAAATATACAGATGTTTCTTGACTTATGATGGTTCAACTTATGATTTGTTTTAAATTTTTTAAGTTTATTTATTTATTTTGAGAGTGAGAGAGAGAGAGACAGCATGAGTGGGGGGGAGGGCAGCTAGAGAGGGAGAGAGAGAATCCCAAGCAGGCTCTGTGTGCCAGCACTGAGCCCGATGTGGGGCTCGAACCCACAAAGCTGTGAGATCATGATCTGAGCCAAAACCTAGAGTTGGAGGATCACTGACTGAACCATCCAGGCGCCCATCAACTTAAGATTTTTTGACTTCATAATAGTATAGAAGTGATACACACTAAATAGAAAATGCATTTCCAATTTTGAATTTTGGTCTTTTCCCAGGCTAGTGATAAGGGGTATGATGCTCTCTCACTATGGTGGGCAACAGTAATGAGCCACAGCTGCCAGTCAGCCCCCATGACTGTGACAGAAAACAATCCATATACTTGCAACCATTCTGAAACCCATATAGCCATTCTCTTTTTCATTCTCAGTACAGTATTTAATAAATTGCATGAGATATTCAACACATTAATATAAAATAGGCTTTCTGTTAGATATATTTGCCCAACTGTGGTTCTAATGTAACTAATGTAAGTGTTCTAAGCACATTTAAGGTATATGAGACTAAGCTATGATGTTCAGTAGGTTAGGCGTATTAAATGGATTCTCAACTTAGTATATTTTCAAACTTACAATGGGTTTATCAGTAGGTAACCTACTGACTGTAAGCCGAGGACATCAAGGAAGATTTGTACAGATTTTTAGATAGTGGTAAACACCAGACAGAAGGGGAATAGGAAATGTGATTGAAGAATAAGGACTTAAAATGTTAGAATGGCATGAGGAAACCTTACTGAGTAAAGTCCTACATGAAAGGAAAATGGAAGTCACATAGATATCTGCAGGATGAATATTTCAAACAGTGGAAGAGTAAACGTAAAGAGAAGACCAAGTTGGCTGCAATAGTGTGAGTACTAGGAGGTGAGGTAAGAGATAACAGTCAGCCACACAGGTGTGACTCTAGCAGTCCTTCCAAGGACTTTTTTTTATGATGTGAAGGGTTTTTTTTTTTAAGTTTATTTATTTATTTTGACAGAGAGAGAGCATGCGAGCAGGGGAGGGAAGGAGAGAAGCCCAAGCAGGCTCCTGTGCTCTCAGCACAGAGTCTGACACAAGGTTCAATCTCACGAACCATGAGAACATGACCTGAGCCAAAATCAAGAGTTGGATGCTTAACTGCCTGAGCCATCCAGTCGCTCTATGGTGTGCTCTTAAGTAGAAGGGTGACACTCTCACTGCTGTGTTGAGAGTAGGTACTGGGAGGAAAGAGAAGATGAAAGAGAGAGCAGCTGAAAGCTATCCGAGACAGACTCCTTTTGTCCTTCCGCTTGTATTCTCTACCTTCTTCACCCTTTTCTCTGCCATAGGAAGCTGACCTGTGTGTACTTTATCAGCAAAATCCCAGGAAGTAATCAGAGGAAGAGTAACATTAGATATTTCCTTGGATTTCGACTTTGCCTATGGCTGGTTATATTATTCAATCAAAGGTCACTGATCACTTCAAATCTGCCATATTAAGTCAATTTTCCAAACGTCCAGGTTATTCCTAGTCTTGTCATTTGTATTAGTTTCCTACAGCTGTCATAACAAAGTACCACAAACTGAGTGGCTTAAATAACAAAATTTATCATCTCACATTTCTGAGGCCAGAAGCCTAAAATCAAAGTGTCAGAAAGGTTAGTTCCTTATGAGGGCTGTGAAGGAAAATCTACTCCACACCTCTACTAATTTGCAGTACCCTCATGTATTCTCTGGTTACAAATCATTTCATCCTCCTGTCTTTACGTTGTCTTTCCTTAGTACTTGTCAATTCTGTGTCCAAACTTCCCCTTTTTATAAGGATTCCAGTCATACTAGAGTAGAACTCATACTAATGACCTCATCCTAACTTATTTATCTGCAAAGAACTTATTACCAAATAAAGTCATATTCATAGGTACTAAGGATTACAAATTCAATATATTTTTTTTTCTTTTTACCACAGGGAGACATGATTCAACCCATAACATTAGTCTCCCAAGCTTAGAAATGAAAATAACCTAGCTGCCACAAGCTCCAGTTCTGATTTTCTTAACATACTTACATAAAATGTCTTTGAAAAAAAACTTATTAACCATCATATTTGAGTATTTCATCTGCTTACTGTTGGGAGCCCAGTTATATAAAAGTCTATAAAATTAAAGAAAGAATGGTAACTTGCACCAGAATGTTGGCAATGGAATTAATGAGATGTGACCACCAATTTAAATATAATTTTGAAGATAAGGCAATAGGATTTGCTAAACAAATGAATACATATGGGGTATGATGGAATGAGATGAGTCCATGAATTCTAAACTGAATAACTGGAAGAACAATGTTGCCATTTACTGACATAAAGAAGGATGGAAAAAAAAAAAACAGGTTGAGGTAAAGTATGATATTAGGAACTCAGTTTTGAATATGTGAATTTTGAGATGCCCATTAGACAACCAAGATATGTTTGGAATTTAGGAAGAATTTATTTTGCACTTTATTTTGTAATTTAGCAATGCACATTTGGGAATCAACAGTGTACAGACAGCATTTAAATCTACTAGGCTGACTGAAAATCAGAAAAGAATTAAGTGTAGACAGAAAAGAGATTCAAAGGACTCTTAGAACTCTCAAGTTTATAGATAAATGAAGAGCTACCAATAAAGGTGACTAAGAAGGAGCAGCCATAAAAATAGAAGGAAAATCAGAAAATTTGGCGGGGAGGGGCAGAAGGGAAAAGAGTGTTCAAGTATATAAAATACTGCTGGTGATTGATGGATGAATGGATAAAGAAGATGTGGTATATATATATATATACAATGGAGTATTACTCAGCAATCAAAAAGAATGAAATCTTGCCATCTGCAACTACGTGGATGGAACTGGAAGGTATTATGCTAAGTGAAATTAGTCAGAGAAAAACAAAAATCATATGACTCCACTCATATGAGGACTTTAAGAGACAAAACAGATGAACATAAGGGAAGGGAAACAAAAATAATATAAAAACAGGGAGGGGGACAAAACAGAAGAGACTCATATATATGGAGAACAAACTGAGGGTTACTGGAGGGGTGTTGAGGGTGGGGGGATGGGCTAAATGGGTAAGGGGCATTAAGGAATCTACTCCTGAAACCATTGTTACGCTATATGCTAACTAATTTGGATGTAAATTTTAAAAAATAAAAAATAAAATTAAAAAAATACTGCTAGTATTTTTAACCTGAATCAGATTAAATGAGTTCTGAGAAATGGTAACTGGATCTCAAAAAATTTAGGGAAATAAATCAAAGCTAGAGACAGGTAGCACTGGTATATTCCTGTGCACAAGGTACAGTTCTTGTGCTTGAGGCCCAGGTTAGATTACAGGACAATTCTGGAATTAATGTAAGAAGAGTTCAAACAACCATGTCACATGCTGTTTATAAGAAATAACTGTTCTTGTAGAATTCACTTTATGCTAATTTAAAAGTTAATTATTAACTTTAACTTAGCAATGGTTTAACCTAAGGAGCAGAACTGGTTTGAAGGGAGTTTAATTTTATTATTTTACCAAGTTCCATATTGTTGAGATATTTTATAAAACATTTGTGCTATTTTTACAATTAAAACTAACAAGAACACATCTACAGAAATATGTAGGAAGGGACTGAGTTTCAGTATGACAGGATGAAGAGAACTGCTGACCCACTCCAAGGTGGGACTAGTGAAAATTATTCTAAAAAAACAATCATTTAAAGACTCTGGAAATGGTTCTAAGGGCTTCCAATCTCCCCAGTTCTTAGCCCAGGCCTCTTCCCGGGAGAAGTGAGACTTCAACTTTTCTCATCCTACCCCTAGCTGATTGCTGTTGAGGCTAACTCTTGGACAAGTAAGTAAGGAATAATATCTTCAAACACAGTTTTCTTACGAAAAACAACAAATTTCATTTTAGGATTGTAAAGAATTATCATTTTTTTTTCTTTTCATTTCCCCAAAGGATAGACTGCTGCATTCTCATAATGGAATTCACAAGTATAAAAGGTCCAGCTAGACAGTTGACCTGAACTAGAATATGTTCTCCTGTATGAATAATACATGGTTAATGTGATTCAGTAGCACATACTTTTTAATGAAAATTTTACTATGACTACTGCAGGAATAGTGTAAATGTAAAATTCATTTTTTAAAACACAAAGTACCTGTCTGCTTCAGAAAATCAATCAGTAAAACAGATTTAAGGCAAAATTCAAACTGTTTTCTACACCTTTTTCCCCCAACTCCCAAATATTACCCAGGCGGTCCCTATTATAATCCCCTTATCTGTTCCTGACCTTTTTTTTTTTTTAATTGAAATATAATTAACATACAGTGTTACTTTCAGGTGTACAATATAATGATTCAAAATTGTTACACAACACTCAGTGCTCATCAAGATAAGTGTATTCTTAATCCCCTTTATCTATTTTATCCCTCCCCCCTACCTACCTCACCTCTGTGTGACAATCACCAATTTGTCCTCTATATTTAAGAGTCTATTTTCACTTTTTTCTACTGTTTATTCATTTTGTTTCTTAAATTCCAAATGAGTGAAATCACAGAATCTGACTTTGTCTGACTTATTTCACTTAGCATTATATCCTCTAGGTCCATCCATGTTGTTGCAAATGGCAAGATCTCATGCTTTTTGTGGCTGAGTAATATTCTACTGTGTGTGTGTGTGTGTGTGTGTGTGTGTGTGTGTGTGTGTGTGTATTTATCCATTCAACTACGTTTCTGTTCCTTTTTCCCCATTTCCCAAATATTACCCAGGCTCTAGTCTCTATTTTAAACTTACTATATGTTCGTCATTAGTCTTATCAACATTACAGTATATTAGAAAGAAATTAGGTATTCTCTTCAGCTTTTATTCACATCTTTTCACACTCGCTATTTCTTCTCACACACTTTCAACCTCACTAAAACATGTTGCTTTTTATTTTCACATGATTCTTTAAAGACTTACAATTAATTGTTCAAACTTTCAATTCTTAATAGGAATATCGCTGAACAATCAGCTCTAACTACCAAGATTTATGTAATATTATACTCCTTAGGACATTTCAATGTGAAATGGAAATATCAGTATGTACAGAGTACAAGACTTGTCATTAAAACATTTCATATTACTTAGAAATATATTATGCCATGGCCTATGAGGTGGAGAGAAAATACTAATTCAACAAACACTTACTGAGTAGCTACTGTGCAAGGCTATGGATATAAGTACTTGAGTAATATAGGTGTGATCATTACTGTCCTAGAGTTTAGAGTACTGAAAATAGTTTTGAATTGTTCACATATACTGAAGTGGGAATATCAGAGGGGATGGTGCATTATTTATTCAAGGTTACTCTATTCCTAGTAGTGGAGCTTACACAGTTTCACCCTCTCGAAAGTATGTTTTCACATAATTCTTACATGATACCCTATTTTATGAATTATCTCCATCTATATAAATAGATAAACCACAACAGTCTAAAATTAAGAACAGGTATGCTTTGTGTATGTTTAAAAAATCAGTTACAGTTGATTATTAACATGGAGAAAGCAAGGGCTTTGGAGTAAAAGAAAGCTTTGGTTTGAATGTGGTTCCCATTTACTTAGCAGAGTAAATGCTGAAGGAATATTAGTAAATCTGTCACATATTAAAAAAAAAGATATTTATGAAGTCTTCAGTCATTTTGTTTTCTCCTCATCTGCTTTAATAGAACTTTGGTAGAGGGAGAAATGGACCCACAAAGATGTCTGCATTCTAGTCCCCTGGATCCGTAATTATGTTACCTTAAATGTCAGAAAGAAATTTGCATATGTGATTAATTTAAGGATCCAGAGATGGGGATATTATCTTGGTTGGAATATCTAGCTTGGCCAAATTTAATCCCTAGGGTCCTTATAAGAGGGAGACAAAAAAAAAATAAAATAAAATAAAAAAATAAGGAGATGGGTAAATAGAAGCTAATGACATTGTTGGAAGACTCATGAGCCAAGGAACACAGACCCAATTGTAGACTTCTGACCACTACAATTGTAAGATAATAAATGTGTGTTGTTTTAAGCCACTAAATTTACTTGTTACAGTAGTAACAAGAAAGTAATACAGGACCTACTGTTAAAACTTACAAATGAGGGATGCCTGGGTGGCTCAGTCAGTTAAGCATCTGACTCTTGATTCCAGCTCAGATCACAACCTCACAATTCACAAGTCTGATCCCCACATAGACTCCATGCTGTTGACAATGCAGAGCCTGCCTGGGATTCTCTCTCTCTCTCTCTCTCTCTCTCTCTCTCTCTGACCCTCCCCCACTTGCTTGTTCTCTTTCAAATAAACTTTTAAAAAGGTAATTATAAAACAAAATTTATAAAATGAACTTTTAAGAAGAGTCAAGGAAGAAAAGAAGTCATGAAAGACTAAGAAGAATTACTCTAAGACAAAAATAATCCAAGTTTGTTATCTCTTGATCAAAATTTGCTTCTAGCCATCCTCTTACTTTCATTTTATTGTACTTGGGTATAATAGAATTTCACAATTTAAAGATTTATTTAGAGTTGGGGCAGCTCTAAAGGTAGACACGTCTAAGGTAAACATTATTATTATCTGATATTTGATATGGAGAAATTCACACATGGAAAGAAACCTGCCTAACATCATTCATCTAGTTAGCAGAACAGCACAAATTTAAGCAAACAGATAACTAGACTAGAAAAGCATCTTTCTCATATTTAACCATTCAAAACTATAAATATTAATCATAATTTGGTGAGAACTATGGTATCTGATCACTTTCTAGATACCACCTAGCATATTTTAGTACAGAAGAAATGAACATGTTTGATGTACAGAGAGTAAGTTAGCTTTGAGTCACTTATAATTATATGGTTAAAGATTCTGAATATTTATGAAAAACATACATTATGAAGAAGTTAAAAGGGAGGAATAAAACAAGATAGGTATTTGCTAAAAACAAACTTTTATTTTCCTTTTGAGATTCCCCAAGATTGGCCAAGCCCCAGAAATACAACAGGAAATTCATCCTCTGTTAAATCAAACCGAACTGTTCTGGGGCCTCATACCTTTATCATGATTACTGTGTATTAATCTCACATTTTAGTTTTAGAAATTGTGATCTACTTTAATACTGATCAGTTACTTGTAACATTATTTTTAGGAAAAAAAATGGATTCCAAGTTCAAATAGCCAACTGACAAATAACTTTTAAATGACAACTAGTTGAGGGGCTTTAGAGATTATATGTAGAATAATTTGGCATAAAATTTTGAAACAAAACATAAAGTTAATCAGCTGAAAATAATCATGACTTAGTGGCCTTTATTTATTTAGAAAGAAAAAAATAAATGATGCCTTCCTAGCCACAATCCTCAGAATAAGCTTCATCACTTTGTCTCAAGTCACTTCAAGATCCTGACATGGGAAGATTCTGAACTCACTTCCTCCCACAGACACACAAAATCTTTTTTTTTTAAACAACCTGAATCCTCTTGTTACTTGGCCATATCTATTTATTATTATTATTATTATAATTATTATTATTTATTATATTTATTCTCAAGTCAGCTAACATACAGTGTATCATGGCTTTAGGAGTAGAATCCTATGATTCATCACTTACATACAACATCCAGCACTCATCCCAACATGGGCCCTCCTCAATGCCCATCACCCATTTTCCCCACCCTCCCAACCCCCATCCCCATCAATCCTCAGTTTGTTCACTGTTTTAAAGTCTCTTATGGTTGGCCTGCCTCTCTGTTTTTATCCTGTTTTTCCTTCTCTTCCCCTATGGTCATCTGTTAAGTTTCTCAAATTCCACATAGTGAAATAATATGGTATTTGTCTTTGACTGACTTTATTTCACTTAGCATAATACCCTCCAGTTCCAACCATGTTGTTACAAATGGAAAGATTTCATTCTTTTTCATCGCTGAGTAGTATTCCATTGTGTATATATACACCACATCTTCTTTATCCAATCATCAGTTGACGGATATTTGCGCTCTCTCCTTAGTTTGGCTATTGTTGACAGTGCTGCTATAAACACTGAGGTGCATCTGCCCCTTCAAATCAGCACTCCTGTATCCTTTTGATAAATTCCTAATAGAGACACACCGAATTTGTAGCTACGTATTAAACAACCTTATGAAAAAGACCTGAAAACTAGCTGAACAGCTCCTTTACAACAACTGGTAAAAAAGGCCAAATCAAGAGAGGCAGAGATGCAGTCCCACCAAAAACCCAACTGCCAGCACAGCAACCCATTTTTTGGGAAATTACACAAATCCAGAGTTTCCCACTGAGGAACGGGGAGTTTGTGCCCCACATCAGGCACTCTAACCCTTTGGACCTACAAAATAGAGACGAGCCCCCAAAATGTCTGGCTTTGGAAACCAAAAGGACAGACAACTAGAAGACCCAAGGACTACAGGGAAATGAGATACTTTTAAAGGGCTTTCACACAGATTAACACCCCAGGTAACAGTACAAAAGGAGCAGTTTGCAAAGCACCTAGACTATATGCAAAGGGTATTTATTGAATAATATTAAAACTTACCTGTTGAAGAGACAGGGTTTGTTGGAACCCTCTCTGGGAATGGAGGTGTTAACAGACACCATATTTGTATTCTCTTACCTTGACAGCACCACTGTGTGTGCCCCAGCCAGGTGCTCTTCCACTTTAATGGTGTCCTTTCCCACTAAAAACAAGCATTCCCTGGCCCTGTGCTTTCCAACAGTCCTGGGAAAGCTGGTGGAAGCAGGAAGTCCAAACAGGGGATGGTTCTTGGTTGCCTAGCTCTGTTGGTCATGGAACTTATGTTTCTCACTCTCCTGGGTCTTTAACAATCAGAGCAACAGTTCTTGGCAGGTTTCCATACCCAGGGCACTATATACCAGGCTGAAACATCAAGTATTTCTATGAAAAAGGCCTATTTATTTGTATTGGAGCTTCGGTCTGAGGGGCAGACTTCAAATTTCCTATACATTTAGAAGGTACAGAGATGATGTCAAGGAACACAGGCTGAGGGGCACCATCTTTGCACATTCCCTCAGCCCCACTACAGGTCACTGGCACCTATCAAAAAGGAGCTTATGTATTCCTCTGGAGGTCTAATTTTTCAACCATCACCCAAGAGCCATCTCCAGATCACCTAGTTCACAGGCCAGCAGCATTTACAATTGTGGTCCCATATGACTGTATGGGATTTAAATACTTTATTTTTTTTTTAACGTTTATTTATTTTTGAGACAGAGAGACACAGAGCATGAACGGGGGAGGGTCAAAGAGAGGGAGACACAGAATCTGAAACAGGCTCCAGGCTCCGAGCCGTCAGCACAGAGCCCGATGCGGGGCTTGAACTCACGGACCGCAAGATCATTGACCTGAGCTGAAGTCGGCCGCTTAACCGACTGAGCCCCCCAGGCACCCCAGGATTTGAATACTTTAAAAGCTGCTACATTTCTTTATATCTTCTTCAATTACCTGCATAAGCTTTCTATAGTTTTCAGCATACAGATCTTTTACATCTTTGGTTAGATTTATTCCTAGGTATTTTATGCTTCTTGGTGCAATTGTGAATGGGATCAGTTTCTTTATTTGTCTTTCTGTTGCTTCATTGTTAGTGTATAAGAATGCAACTGATTTCTGTACATTGATTTTGTATCCTGCAACTTTGCTGAATTCATGTATCAGTTCTAGCAGACTTTTGGTGGAGTCTATCGGATTTTCCATGTATAATATCATGTCATCTGCAAAAAGCGAAAGCTTGACTTCATCTTTGCCAATTTTGATGCCTTTGATTTCCTTTTGTTGTCTGATTGCTGATGCTAGAGCCAAAGCATAAGAGACTGTTAAAAACTGAGAACAAACTGAGGGTTGATGGGGGGTGGGAGGGAGGGCAGGGTCGGTGATGGGTATTGAGAAGGGCACCTTTTGGGATGAGCACTGGGTGTTGTATGGAAACCAATTTGACAGTAAATTTCATATATTAAAAAATAAAAAAAAAATAAAATAAAATAAAAAAATAAAAGCTGCTACATGATGATCCGGTTTCCAATCAACCTGAAATTAGGTGCTGAATTAGATCCCTCCCTTTGGAAGACTAACAGGTCTTTGCGCATCCTTAACAACTGAGACATATCAAGGATAAATTAGGCTGCTTACCCAACCACAAACGTTAAAGAGACAAAAAACAGCTATGGTAAGGTTAAAAAATAAGATTCATCTTATCTAGACAATTAGTCCTTCAAGACTGCGAGAGAGAGCTGTCTCCCTTAATACATATAAACAAACAGAGAGTTAAGCAAAATGAGGAAATAAAGAAAACTTTGTTCTAAATGAAAGAACAAAATAAAACCTCAGCGGAGAAAAAAAGTCCTTAATGAAATGGAGATAAGCAAATTCACCTGATAAAGAGTTCAAAGTAACACTCATAAAGATGGTCACCAAACGGGAGAAGAATGGATGGATACAGTAAGTACTTCAACAAAGAGCCAGAAAAGATTAAAAAAAGTACCAAACATAAGTCACAGAGCTGAAAAATACAATAAATGAACTGAAAAATACATTAGATGGATTCAAAAGCAGACTAAAGCAGAAGAAAGGATCAGTGATCTAGAAGACAGGGTAGAGGAATTCACTCAAACACAGCAGCAATAAGAAAAAAGAATTTTCAAAAGTTAAGATAGTTTAAGGGACCTATGAAATGACATCAAGCAGAATAATATTTGCATTTATAGGTATCCCAGAAGGAGAAGGGAGAAAGGGCTAGAAAAATTATCTGAAGAAACAGTAGCTGACAACTTCACTAATCTGGGGAAGAACACAGATATCCAGGTTCGAAAAGCCAAGAAAGTTGTGAAAAAGATGAATTCCAGAAGATCCATCCACACCAAGGCATATTATGTTCAAAGTGTCCAAAAGCAAAGACAACAAAAGCAAAAATAAACAAGTGAGAATATCAAACTAAAAGCTTCTGCACAGAAAGGAAACTACTAACAAAATGAAAAGGCAACCTAATGAACAGGAGAATATATGTAACATATATCTGACAAGGAGCTAATATTCCAAATATATAAAGAACTCATATAACGCAAAACCAAAAAAAAAAAAAAAGCAAACAATCTGATTTAAAAATGGGTAGAGGGCCTTAATAGACATTTTTTCAAAGATATATAGATGGCTAACAGCACATAAAAAGATGTTCAACATTACTGATCATCAGGGAAATGCAAATCAAAACCACAATGAGATACTGCTTCTCACATGTTGTTAGAATGGCTCGTATCAAAAAGACAAGAAAGAACAAGTATTGGCAAGACTTGTTAGGAAAGGAACCTTTATGCACTGTTAGTGGGAATATGAATTGGTTCAACTGCTATGGAAAACAGTGTGAAGGTTTCTCAGAAAATTCAAAAAAAAACTATGATATCCAACAATTTTACTTCTGAGTATTTATCAGAAGAAAATAGAAACACAAATCTGAAAAGATGTATGCACCCCTATGTTAATTGCAGCACGATTGTAGCACTTGGCTACCATAGCCAAAATAAGCAAACAATGTGAGTGTTCATCAAAGGATGAAAAAGATGTGACACACACACACACATACACACACACACACACACACACACACACACACACACACACACACACAGACTGAGATACTTCTGAGCCCTAAAAAGGAATGAAATCTTGCTATGTGCAACATGGAGGGACCTTAAGGGTATTATGCTAAACGAAGTGAGTCAGACACAGAAAGATAAATACTGCATCATCTCTCATATGTGGAATCTAAAAAAAAATTGTAGAAAACAAAATAAAACTCATAGATACACAAAACACAATGGTAGTTGCCAGAGGGCAGGCAAGGTGGGGAGTGCGTAAAATGGGTGAAGGGGGTCACAAGATACCAAATAAATAAGTCACAGGGACTTAATACACAACATGGTAACTACAGTCAGTAATACTGTAGTGCATATTTGAAAGTGTTGAGAGTAAAACTTAAAAGTTCTCATCAAAAGAAAAAAGCAATTTTTTTTTTTAATTTTAGATTACCTTTTTCTACCTTCATTCTTAAAATTTAGCATACCACTTTTGAATACATGACTATTGAAATTTTCATATAACATGACTCCTTTCTAGACATTCCATGATGAATCACCTGATAGAAAATTTTAATTGAACTGTTTAAACTTAGGATTTCTTTGTAGAACAAACATATTTATTAGATTTACTACAATAAACATTTAATAAAAGCCACTTTCTCTTTTAAATTACACTGGTTCCACCTCTAAATTTTCTAGCCAAGTATTCTAGGTTTTCTTTAAATATCTTTTATAGACCACTGATTTTTATTTTCTTGCAAGTGTCTACTTGAGGCAACAATTTTCTATTTTCAAGTAAGAAATTTTAATTGATAAATATAAAGCAACCATTATCCTTTAGAATTCCACCTATGTCTTCAAAATGACACTTTTATATTTGGACTATTCCAAGAATACAAAGGTAGGAACGCCACATTCTTCTGTCAAGCTTTAAAATAACATGATTAATATGTTCTTAAATATTTCAGAGTACGTACAGGAGTGTACAATCTGGTTTCTAGCAATGTCTTAAAGCCCACGCTTTCCTAATTAATGTTGGTTTTCTAGATTATTTGTATGTGATATCCAATTATATGTTATTATGAGACTACTTTCAGGTTAATGGACATTTACTTGATTCTTTTTATCTCATAATGCTGACGGAGTCCTGTTGTAAGGATTTCTGAGCCAGTTATATTGTCAGGAACAATGATAGTGAATTGTGATCTGGATCTTGTTTGTCCATGGCCCCTCCTGCTGCTGATAAAAACAAAGGGACTCGGGGGCGCCTTGGTGGCTCATTCGGTTAAGCGTCCGACTTCGGCTCGGGTCATGATCTCACGGTCCGTGAGTTCGAGCCCCGTGTTGGGCTCTGTGCTGGTGGCTCAGAGCCTGGAGCCTGTTTCAGATTCTGTGTCTCCCTCTCTCTCTGACCCTCCCCCGTTCATGCTCTGTCTCTCTCTGTCTCAAAAATAAATAAACATTAAAAAAAAATTAAAAATAAAAAAAAGGGACTCAAAACTTAATGAAAATCTGTTATTGCATCCATAAAGGAAGAAATAAACTTATTTTCCTTGTAAATACATTCTCAAGAGAACCAGATGATAATAATAAAAATGGCAGAGTGAGAATCTTGAAAAATTCTCCTCTATGTATAAACAATTATAAATCTATAAAATATTGTCATAATCAACATCTTCAGGATTTTGGAAGTTAGGCAAAAACTTGCAGCAATTCTTGAAGTGTTTACTTCTGAATAAAAACAACTGAATCTCAGTAAAAACAGTGAGATTTGTGGAATTTTACCTTGTCCTGATTAAAATCCCAACTCCCCATTTTGGTGGTAGCCTTGAAAACCGCCAGTCTACAATCACAGTGAAAACCAGCAGTATGTCATCCAACAGAGGGGACAGAACAGTGTTAGAACAGCTCCAAAGTTTCATTTCCAGACAATTGCTAAGTATTTGGCTTGTGTGGTGATTCTTACAAGACCTTACTTGCAAAATTGCCTTTATTTGACGTCACTCTGAACAAACCCAATGTGAAAAGCCTTTCCCCTGGGGAATGTGCTGAAAAAATTTCAGGTAATTATTTAACATTGCAGCTCCCTAGTACAGTGGACAAGAACTGGGGCAAGCCAAAAACTAAAACCTTTTCTTAAAAAGAAAACCTACAGAATGAGATGCCCATAAGGTCTTTGTAAAGTTCCAACTCCAACATATTGCTGAGAATCTAGAAGGCTATGTGCATTCATAGGGTTGTACACTTGCCAAGGACTCTGCACATGCTCAAAAAAGTGCTGAGAAGGTTGTAAGATCTCATCACTGGTTGACCTGAAGCTTTGTTCAAACAGTAAATGAAGGTTTAGGGAATATTTCAACTGACTATGTGGGTGTTGAAGATAATACCTCAAGACACCCACAGAGCCATTCTCAGAAAAGACAAAGACAGTCATTGGTTTGAGGTGTTTAATAAATCTCTATCTAAACATTAGCTAACAATAAGCTAAGTGACCAGAGATTCCAGGGGTCACACAGAAGGAAGAATGCAGACTTCACAGAATTAGTTCAGAAAAGTCACTAAAAAACAGCAACAACAATAAACCCTACCAAAGGTAGAGGGAAGGGGTATTATGATTTCCAGAGTTGCTACGTTGTATTATTTAAAATGTTCAGTTTTCAACAACAGCAAAAAATTAGTCTTAAAAAGAAACAAAATGATATAGCCATTATGCAGGGAGAAAAAAAACAATCAATTAAAACTTGTTCCTGAGGAAGGAAGCCTAATATTAGGCAAAGAATTTAAATCGTTTATGTTAAATATGTTCAAAAAGTAAAGGAAGCCATATCAAAAGAAATAAATGAGAGTATTACAACACAGTTTCACCAAATAGAGAGTATCAATAAAGAGAGAGAAATTATTAAAAAGAACCAAATAAAAATTCTGGAGCTTAAAAAGTAAAGAACTAAAAAGAATGAAGAACTAAATTAATTAACTAATTAAAGAACTAAAGGATGAAGAAAAATTAACTGACTCTCAAAGACCTATGAAACACCATCAAGCTTGCCAATATGTACATAATGGAAGAATCAAAGGAAAGCAGAGAAAGAAGAAAAAATAGTATTTGAATAAATAATTTAGCGCAAATTTCTAAAATTTGATGAAAAACATGAATCTGCACTACATATCCTACCTAGAAACCCAACAGATTACAAATATAAAAAAAAAGAGAGGGAGAGATCCACACCTAGACACATCATAGTCAGATTACCAAAAGCCAAAGGTGAAGAGGGAATCATGAAAGAACAAAGAGACTTATGTACAATGGATCCTCAATAAGACTAACAGTCGATTTTTCATCAGAAGCCAGGGAGTCCAGAAGGCAGTGGAAACACATGTTGAAAGAGAAATCAACAAACAAACAAAAAATGTCAAACAAAAATTTTGTCTCTAGCAAAGGAACTCATTAAAACTGAAGAATTAGAAAATCACAATACAGACAAAAGGTGAGAACACATTTCACTATCAGGTTTGCACAAGATGTATTAAAGTAAGTCCTTTAGGTTTAAATGAAAGAACATTAGAGAGTAATTCAAATGAAGTTGGATCCCTACCTCTCATGTTATACAAAAATAATTCAAAATTGTTCAAATACCTAGATGTAATACCTAAAACTATCAGGCTCTTAGCATAAAATAGGTGCATATCTTCATGACCTTGGATTAGTCAATGGAGTATTAGATATGCACTAAAGTATAAGCAACAAAAAAAAGTTGATAAATTGAATTTTATCAAATTATAAAATAGTTGTGCTTCAAAAGGATACTCAAAGAAAGGGAGAAAACATTTACAAATCATATCTATCTACATATATCTAGATAGATAGATATAGATATAGATATGCTATAACTGTTACCTATAACTGTCATATATCTAGTATCCAGAATATTTAAAGATCATTTACAAATCAATAAGAAAAAGACAAATAACTCAATCAACATATGGGCAAAAGATCTGAATAGACATTTGTTCAAGGAAGATATACAAATGCCCAATATGTACATAAAAAGATACTTAACACCACTAATCATTAGGTAAATAAAAAGCAAAACAAACAAACAAAAAATGACCAGAGTGGCTATAATCAAAAATAGAATTATCAACTATTGGCAATGATGTAGAGAAAATGGAACCTTAATACACTGCTGGTAGGAATGTAAAATGAAAGAGCTATTTTGGAAAACAGTTTGGCAGTTCCTCAAAAAGTTAAACATAGAGTTAGCATAAGACCCAGCAATGCCACTCCTAGGTATATACTGAGTAGAAATGCAAACATATGTTCACACAAAAATATGTATATAAATATAACAGCAGTATTATTATAACAGTAGGTGAAAATAACCCAAGTGTCTATCAACTAATAGATAAAACAAAATATATATGATGGCTAATTTTATGTGTCAACTCGACAAAGCAAGGAGATGCTCAAATAACTGGTTAAACAATACTTCTGGGTGTGTCTGTGAGGGTGTTTCCAAAAGATATTAGCATTTTAATCAGTGGGCTAAATACAGCAGATGGCCTTCTTTAATATGAGTAGGCATCACCCAATCCATTGAGGGCCTGAATAGAACAAAAAGAGGAAGGTCGAATTCTCACTCTGCCTGACTAGTTCTTGCTCTGACTGATAGAGCTGGTACAATGATCTTCTCTTGCCCTCAGCACTCCTGATTCTCAGGCCTTCAGACTGGTAATGGCATGTATACCATCAGCTTTCCAGCTTTCAAGCCTACAAACTATACCACTGGCTTTCCTGGGTGTCTAGCTTGCAATTGTCTAGCTTGCAGATGGCAGACAATGGGACTTTTCAGCCTCCATGATCACATGAAACATATAATAAATCATACACACACACACACACACACACACACAAACACACACCAACAGGAATAGCTCGTGGTTCTATGGTTATGGTTCTCTGAAGAATCCTAATATAATGTAGTAAATCCATAAAATGAAATATTATTCACCCAAAAGAAATTAAGTATTGATACAAACAATGGCACAAGTAAACTCTGAAAACATTATATTAAATAAATCAAACACAAAAGGCCACATTTTCATTATGGTTAAATGTGATTTTAAGTCCCTATGATTTAATTAATAAAATGTCGAGAATGGAAAAATACATAGATACAAAAGGTATATTAGTGGTTGCCAAATGGGTACTGAGTCTAAGAACAGCTTTAGGGTTTCTTTTGGAGTGGAAACTGCACTGGAATTAAAGAATGATAATGGTGTACAATCTCATAAAATATACTACAAGTGTTGACTTGCACATTTTAAAGGAGTGAATTTTACAGTATGTGAATTGTATCTCTAAAAAGTAATAACAAATATTAACAATTAATTTAAAAAGGGAGACCATATAATCATCTCAATAGATGCATAAAAATCATTTTACAAAATGTAACATCTATTCATGATAAAAACTCTCCACAAAGTGGGTTTCAAGAGAACACAACTTGACATGGTGAAGGCCATATATAAAAAACCCATAGCTAATCTCATACACAATGATGAAAAACTGAAAGCTTTTCCTCTAAGACCAGGAATAGTACACAGATGTCCACTCTCACCACTTTTATATAACATAGTATTGGAAGATCTACCTGCAGCAATCAGAGAAGAAAAGGAAATAAAAGGCATCCAAATTGATAAGGAAGAATAAAACATGTCACTGTGCAGATGACATGATACTTATATAGGAAACACTAAATACTCCACTAAAAATTAATAGAACTGATAAATGAATTCAGTAAAGTTGCAGGATATAAAAATTAACATACATAAGTTTATTGTATTTCTATTTGCTAGAAATGAACAATCAGAAAGACAAATTAAGAAAACAATCCTATTTGCAATTGCACCAAAAAGAATAAAATATCTAGGAATAAATTTGACCACAAGGGTGAAAGACCTATATTCTGGCAACTATAAGACACTGATGAAAGAAACTGAAGATGACACACAAAAAAATGGAAAGATATATCATGCTCATGGATTATTGGAATTAACATCATTAAAATGTCCATACTACCTAAATCAATCTACAGATTCAATGCAATCTCTATCAAAATACCAACAGCATTTTTCACAGAACTAGAACAAATAATCCTAAAATGTGTACAGAACCACAAAAGACCTCAAATAGCTGAAGCATTCTTGAGAAAGAAGAACAAAGTTGGGCTACAATCAAAAACACAAGAAACAACAAGTGCTGGTAAGGATGTAAAGAAAAAGGAACCCTCATAAATTGGTGGTAGGAATGCAAAATGGTGCACCCACTGTAGACAACACTATGGAGACTCTTCACAAAAAATTAAAAATAGAATTACCATATTATCCAGTAATTCCAGAACTGGGTATTTACCCAAAGAAAATGAAAACACTAATCCAAAAAGATATATACACCCCTATTTTTACTGCATTATTTACAGTAGTCAAATTATGGAAGCAGCCCAACTATCTATCCACAGATGAATGGATAAAGAAGATGTGGTATACACACACACACACACACGCATGCACGCATACACACTAAAATATTACTCAGCCATAAAAAAGAATGAAATCTTGCCATTTTTGACAACATGGATAGATCTAGAGGGTATAATGCTAAGTGAAATATATCAGTCACAGAGAGATAAATGCCATATGATTTCACTCATATGTGGAATTAAAAAAAAACAAAACAAAACAAAGAAAAAAAGAAGCAAAACAATAAAGAGATTCTTAACTATAGAGAACAAACAGATGGTTACCAGAGGGGAGGTGTGGGAGTGGGATGGGTACAATATGTGAAGGTGATTAGAGTACACTTATCGTGAGGAGCTCTGAGTAATTTATGGAATTGTTAACTTACTATATTATACACCTGAAACCAATAAAACACTGTATGTTAATTATACTGGAAATAAAATTTTAAATAATTAATAAAAAAATAAAAAGAAAAAGAACAAAGCTGGAGGTACCACAATCCCAAATTTAAAGATATACTACAAAACTATAGTAATCAAAACATTACAGTACTGAACCAAAAAGAGACACACAGATCAACAGAACAGGACAGAAAGACCATGAATACACCATGCTTATATGGTCAATTAATCTATGACAAATGAAGCAAGAATATACAATGAAGAAAAGACAGTCTCTTTGACAAATGGTCCTGGGAAAACTGGACAGCAACAGGCCAAAAAATAAAACTGGACCACTTTTTTACACTGTACACAAAAATAAACTGAAAAAGATTAAAGATCTATTTGTGAGACATGAAACCATAAAACTCCTAAAAGAAAACATAGCAGTAATCTATGGGACATCAGCCTTAGCAACATATTTATGGGTAAGCCTCAGGCAAGGGAAGCAAAAGCAAAAATTAACTCTTTGGACTATACCAAAATAAAAAGTGATTACACGTTCAACAAAACAAAAAGGCAACCTAACGAATGGAAGAAGATACTTGCAAATGTTGTATCTAATGAGGAACAGTTAATATCCAAAGTACATTAAGAAATTTTACAACTCAACACCAAAAAAAAAAGTGATTAAAAAATGGGCAGAAGACCTGAATATTTTTCCAAAGAAGGCATACACATGGCCAATAGATACATGAAAACATGCTTGACATCAGTAATCATCAAGGAATGCAAATCAAGACCACAAGGAGATAGCACCTCATACCAGTCAGTATGGCTAATATCAAAAAGGCACAAAAGAACAAATGTAGAGAAAAGGGAACCTGAATGTACTATTGGTGGTAATATAAATTGGGTAATCACTGTGGAAAACAGTATGGAGGCTACTCAAAAAATTAAACACAGCAATTCTGTATGATCCCTTAATTACACTACTGGGCATTTATCAAAAAAAAAAAAAAAAAAAAAATGAAAACCCTAATTCCAAAGAGTATATGCACCTCTATGTTTACTGCAGCATTATTTACAATAGCCAACATATGGAAGCAACCCAAGTGTCCACTGGTAGGTAAATAGATAAGGAAGATGTGGTACGTACACACACATACACACACACACACACACACACACACACACACACACACACACACACGGCTACTGCTCAGCCATAAAAAAGAATGAATATTTGCAACAACATGGATTGACCTAAAGGGTATTATGCTAAGTGAAATAAGTCAGATAAAGGCAAATACCATATGATTTCATTTATAAGTAGAATCTAAGAAAAGAGAGAGAGATTGTTTGCTACATTTACAGTAAACATCATTATTAAGGACTTGGTTCCAATTGATTCAAGAAAGATCCTTAAAATTATCTATAGATTTTAAAGGAAGAAATGCCATAAGCATGTTGTTTTAATCAATGTAGTAGGCCTCAGTGTCTCACCAATTTTTCCTCAACTACCAAAACATTTCCTGAGAGACCCCAACTTAAGAAGAGTAAAGATAATTTTATTAAGTGTCACATGGACATAATATGTCTACTAAGTATAAACAAAGCAATCCCTAGAAATGCTTTAACAGTGGTCTTTACTCATATTTACATACTAGTAGGAAAATTCTGTTTCTGCTCCAAGAACAAGAGGCAAATGGCCGTTTGTAGGCTGCTAACTTTAGATACACCCACAATGAAACTGACAGCATTCAACCTGTTCGAGATATATCAAGTACTACATATTAATGTATAGTTTAAAAGGATTTCGTGGGGCGCCTGGGTGGCTCAGTCGGTTGAGCGTCCAACTTCGGCTCAGGTCACGATCTCGCGGTCTGTGAGTTCGAGCCCCGCGTCGGGCTCTGTGCTGACAGCTCAGAGCCTGAAGTCTGTTTCGGATTCTGTGTCTCCCTATCTCTCTGACCCTCCCCCGTTCATGCTCTGTCTCTCTCTGTCTCAAAAATAAATAAACGTGGGGCACCTGGGTGGCTCAGTCGGTTAAGCGTCCGACTTCGGCTCAGGTCACAATCTCGCGGTCCGCGAGTTCGAGCCCCGCGTCGGGCTCTGGGCTGACGGCTCAGAGCCTGGAGCCTGTTTCAGATTCTGTGTCTCCCTCTCTCTCTGCCCCTCCCCCGTTCATGCTGTGTCTCTCTCTGTCTCAAAAATAAATAAACGTTAAAAAAAAATTTAAAAAAAAATAATAAATAAATAAACGTTAAAAAAAACAATTTTTAAAAGGATTTCGTCATCTTCAAACCCAGAGGGGAAAGAACGCAGTTGACACAGACTTTCATTTCTTCCTGTCCAGAGTGATTTGTGGCCTGTCATTCTTAAGGCAGTTTGGAAGAGAAGATGGACATGCTGACAGTCCGCTTATCTCTATTTGAGAAGACACAACCCTCTGGGGTTTTCTGAACTCATATGTCATTGAGGCTGCAAAATTACTGAGAAACAGTTGTTGAAAATCTCAAGTAATTGTGAATAATACAGAAATAACATTATTCTCTGATCAATTAGTTCTCGTCGAAAAGTGCTTCTTCAAAGTGTAACAAATAATTCTTGGATGTTCTCATAGTTGGAACCCAACTAAAACGGATTATTACTCTTTCCTTGAACTTAAATTTTCTATGTACCTCTGGAAATCAAATTCTCAGAAATCAAACAAAAGGGCATTTTTGTTTTATTTTGTCTTCTGCAGAAGATCTTTTATATGTGTTATATTTCTTATTAAATTTTAATTTCCTTGAGAGTAGGTAACATGTTATTTTTAACTTTCCATATGTACAAATATGAAATAGGCATTCAACAACTATTTGTTAGAAGAACAAATAAGTAAATGGGAGTACATTAAGTGATCATACTGAAAGACAAAGTAAGCCCTTAGGATCCCAAAAAACCCTCCACATTTTTATTAATACATTTATACTCATATTTTTTCAAGTTTTTCATGTAGAACTTGATAGTTGCCAATTAGCTGTCCTGTGAAAATGTCATTAGAATATTGCGTTTTCTGAAATACAGATTTTAAGTTTTATAGATAAGTGATTTCTACTGTAAAATTTGAATTTATATAGATTCCTTGAAGAACTTAAAATGCCACTTAAAGGTGCATGCAATCATGCAGCAGCACACCTTTACTAAGTTCAGGGAACTCCTGGAGATAGGAGTTCCCATGTCAGGGTCAGGCAGGTCCTCTTCCTTCTACAGTGATAGAGATGTAATGGAGTACATCACTGCCCAACTAGAGAGGTTTCCCAGCCTCCTCTGAAAGAGACTTTCTTAAAAGGTCTCTTCTGGAAACAGATTCTAAGGAGACTGTTAACAACTTTTGAGTCATCTCGAATGTAAAAGATAGCCCTCCTTCTGTACTAGTGCTTTCCTTTTTTCTTCCTGTGAATTAAAATAATGATGTGTTTGCAATCAAAAGCTCTGATTATACATATGAGGATAGCAGCCTTGTAGTACAGCCAACCAAGGAAATGGAAAGGTCCAGGCCCAGAATGAACATCCAGAGCATAGCCTCCCTCCAATCTGGACAGTCATCTTAGGACTTCCATATGAGAAAAAATGCACTTATCTTTTCCATAATCCACTGTACTTTGGGATATCTTTGCTATAGGAACTTAGTCCTTAAAATAAATAATAAATTTCCAAAATAGTTATGTGAAATCAAATTTTGGGGATTCCCTTAAAGCTGAAGTTCAAGTAAGAAGTCTAACTCTGCAAATTAGACCCACTTAACAAGATTTTGATTCAGAAGCTAGCAATGCAAAGAGCAGACTCTGTATAGTATCTATTCTAATAAGAGAAAGTCATATATATTAAATATGTGATAGACTGATTAAGTGTGTGCATACATAGGTATTTTTTTTAGATTTTGGAAGTAAGTATATTCCAAAGAAATTAAAAATTAAAACAAAAATGCCAAGTCCTATTCTCAAAGTTATTAAAATATAAAGTTACCAAGTGAAAATCTGCTCACATTACCTTCAAACTACCAGAGCCAATAGCAGCCATTTTCTTTGCTATTGTATTTTTATCTAAAGACTCTTTTGGCCCCTAGTAACTCATTTGATAACCAGAGTGGTTGTTTCTTTACTCATTCTTCAGCATTTACAAAATGAGACAGCTTTTATCAAGATATGTCTCAGCATTGGTGTAGGCATGAAGAAATTTTGGAATGCAAACATAAGGCACAACTAGCGCATCCCCTTCCATAGAACTATATAGAGGTCAAGTCCCACCCCTGTGAAAATGTGAGATCTACCCATTTGTGTAAATCTTATTTTTTCTTGTCTCTTGAGTGGCTAGGGTTGGCCTATGCTGCATAATTTTATGTTTCTAACTACTTTTATCGCTTTATAAATAAAGTAAGAGTAAGGAAGACATTTGGTTGATTAACAAGAAAAAAAATATTTACTAATCACAGAATGAGGGCATTTAATGAATACTTCATAATCCTATATTAACTTTGAAGAAGTACCTTCAACATTTGTATATTTTCTGATGATATTTAGGATGTTTAAAACCAATCAGGCAACTGACAAACCTCATATAAACTTCAGCATTGAAATAACTGGTGTTTTTGTTTTTTTAACTTTACTTTCTGGGTTATAATCTGATTCATACTGATGACCAAATTCACTGTATCATCACAGACTGGAAATTAAATATAATAAACCTTAAGGTTGTGACAGACTGCAGGTATTTACATAATAACCAGATTTTTTTGGAGAATAGGTATGTTCTGATAAAAAAAAATAAGTAAAACCAGACCCAAAATTTAGAAAATCACAGAAGGGACATTTCTATGTTTAACTAAATTCAGGAAATGCTTAAGTATCTGATACTAAAAATCTGTCCATCACTACCAAGAGCCAGGTTACATCCCAGGCTTAAGAGATTATGCGCAGGGAAAGCCTGTGTTCAGGAATTCCTAATTATAAAAGGTTGAATTTCAGGTTTCACCTTTGAAAGCCTAATAAACTGATTACCATGTAAAGATATTTTATAAGAGACTTCCAATAGAACTGATATATTTTAGAAAGAAAGCGAAGTGTTTTAACAATCACTTTTCTTATAACAGAAGCAAATTTGCAACTTCCACAGGAACACAGTTCTTCCAAATTCAGTCTTTGCCACCTAGTACTATTTTTCATCTTTATAGTCTAATATTTGAAATTCGTGTTTCATTTTCAAAATAATAGGGCAAAATCATAATACATCAGGTTTTCAGAAGTCCTTATGCTTCTAAATTTTTTATGTAAAATAAATTTATATTTAGAATTTAGAATAGCAGAGACTTATTAATGTTGGTTAAATGCATATGCTTGCTATTTGACATAAAGAAATATGAATGGCCAAAATTCAAGAATGCAGAATAAATTAAGAGAAATTTGGTATGACACATGTATTTATTATTTTTCTGATGAGTCTATATTTACATATATATACACATACATATATTACACACAAGTATAATATATATATATATATATATACATAAACTCTGAAATATTACACTGCAAAAGTATGATATTTAGTTCATCTTCTTCAAACGTGTCTTAAATAGCAATAGAATTAACCCAAGGTGTAGCATTACAATCAGATTCTACAATGGATTTTACCTGAAATTTGACTCCTCTTAATGCTTCAGTGACAGGAAAATAATAAAAATTGCTTAATTTCTATAGAAACTATTGCAATTTCTAATAAAAATGGTAATTTTTTAAAAAGCAGTATACAAGTATTTTGAGCGTTTTTTTCTTCCACTTAGTACCCACTGGAGAAAAAGATGCTCGTGTCTGGACTTGTGCTTCTTTTGAGGCCATTTTGTATCTCAATTCTGTTCCTTCCTATCCTCATGATGGACAAGAGAAAAAGCTAAGAGGGCTAAATAATCTGAAGGAATAAATATTTTTTGCTGTGTGTGCACATGTGTGACTTCATTTTTTGCCCAATCAAAAGAGAGAGTGAGAGAGAGAGAGAGAGAGAGAGAAGGGCAATATTATCTAAGTCAACAGTATGTGCAAGTGCATTAAGTACTGAAAACATGTGTATCACCTAACATTTATACTGCATGTTTGCCATGTGCTGTATTGTTCTAAATGGCTTACATGTATCATCAACTCATTTCAACTTCACAATGACATTATGAGTGAAATATCATTCTTTCCTTTTTCTGTCTGCATATTTATCTTCCAAACTATAAAGACAATTTCCTCTGAGTATTCTAAGACTTTCTCCCAATGACCTTGGGGTTTGCACATGAAGTGTAAAAACTGTGGAATAACCAGGCAAGTGAGTTATTTGTCTTGCTATTTCTCTGTCGCTGTCACTTTCTCTCCTGGGTTTGGTATAAGAAGCAATGCATTTAGGAATAAGTAAACCCTGAGTATGCCATAGATTATTGGCCTATTCATGGCAAGGAAATCTCCAGAAATAGATACTGGTATTCTTCTTAATAAAAACATAACACTTAATAATAATAATTATTAAGAATTAAGGGAGATGTAGGTGCATTTATACTATAAGCTAATGAAAACATTACATTGGTCATTTTAGTTACTTTTAAATTAAGAGTCAAATCGAACATATGGCCAATCCTCCACACAAACAATGAAAGCAGTTAAAACACAGAGTGTCTTAAAGACACCAGTGGAAATTTCATTTACAAAATTATAAGTAGAATACCATAGGTTCCAGAGATTCCGCATTAAAGAGTTATTTATTTATGCTAAGTATTGTTAAGATATAAGTAGTGTTTACTAATCGAGAATACTGATACAGTAATCACTGTATTTTCACTCTAACAGAGACCATCAACTCATTTAACCTAAAGTAATATATAACATGAAAACTTTAAGAACTATGGCAGGGATAGAAATATGGGATAGGGAAAGTGGTGATGAATTTTTTGCACTCAAAAATTCACATAACATAGACATCTGTCTACTTTCTTCAGTTATAGAGTAGGCATATCTTTCTAAATGTTTAGACCACAAAACTACAATTTTGTTCCAATCTTCACTTGTTAGTCCTCACTTACTCCATCTTAGTCTGTAAGTAACATTCCAACTTTCTGATCTCTGGTAAATCCCCAACAACTTGTCTCTATTTTCACTTGCAATCTCCGTTAACGTGATCAAAAAAATTCCAAATTGGATATTAATATTAGGGAATGACTTTAAATTTATCAATATCTGATGAATTCAGAAGATGAATGCTGAATTATGAAATGTCATTATAGCTTCAAGTTACTTTGAAATTTTTCAGCTACAGAAAGAAGAGAGAAAGAGAGTCACAGACACAGAAAGATAATTCATGGAATATGTTAATAATTGTTTTTTATTGTTGTTGTTGTTAATAATTGTAGAAACTGTATGTCAGTATAAGGGTGTTTGCTATACAAATTTTTGACTTTTTCTGTATACTTGATCTTACCACTGAAAAGTAAAAACAAACAAAAAAACCCCAAACCATTCCATGTGTGTTCATATATATATCTATATACAGATCTATATCTTCACCCTTTTGCTACATTTTTTTTTTTTTGCTCATCTATCTTTATGATCTCAGAGTTAAAGGCAAACTCCTCACTACCATGGTGCTTTATTACATTTTCTACTAATTTTAAAGAATATTATTTCTAATTATCTTCTAGCTAGCATATTAAGAGGCAACCGTCTCAGCTTCTTCTAGTTCTTCCTCATTTCTTTCTAATTCAAGTAAGAAGCCTTTTTTTTAATATTATAAAATACCTTATATCAAAACACACACATACACAAACACAATCCTCTTCTATCATTACTTCTTCTGATTGCTATCCTATTATTCATCCCTCCTTTCCCAGTTAAAATTCTTAAATAGCAGTATTTAATTATTGCTCCTGATTGTTCCTTTATCTCTTCTAACTTCCATCAACCACTCCACTTAAATTGCTGTAAGATCAACAAAAACCTCTTTGTCACAAAGTTCACTGATTTGTTTCAGTTCCCATCTTTCTCTAGCCACACAACAGTTATCATCCTCCTTGACCTTTGCACTACAGCTATAACTGTTTATGACTTCCTTCTCCTGATTGTTGTCTCGTCTGTAAAGACAGCATTCTTGTGTATCTCCTTTTCTCATTACTCCTAAACTCAGTTTCTTCTTTTTCCATATTTCCTTTATATGTGTTCATCTCCTTCAACATAGATTTATGAGGGTTGTTTGCTTATACACTCCCTTTATAGAAATGTCCACTTGTTTATTGTAAAGAGTTAAAAAAAAAAGATACGGTTTCTAATATGAAATCTAGTTCTTTCTTCCTGAGACTACTTCAGCACTTGTTTCTTTAAGCACCTCTATCATCCTAAGCCCACTCACACACAGCCAACACCTAACTCAACACCTTTCTGTACTCGTCTCTCCTTGTTGTTGGTTGTACCCTTTTTGGTTTTATTCTAATTTTTTATAAGCACCAATTTTCTATTTAGATATTTAGATATCCTTCATGGATATCTAAGAAAACTTTTGGACTTTATTTCACGTAAAGCCTCATTAAAATACCATAGTATTTTTAATCTGTTGTATGTTAACTCATGAAAAACCTATAGTAATCTAACAATTCAGTTTGCTTAAGAAATCAAGGAAAGCACAAAAATTTCAAATTCAAGAAAATGAACTATTTTTTTCAAAGTCAATTGGCACTTTTTTTTTAATTTCAAGATTTCTTATCCCATTTACCCTTGAGAAGAAAATAAAAAATCTCTTGACCAAAGCTTAAAAGTTCATCCTAAAATAGGTAAGGGAAAAAAAATTTATTTCAATTCTTTGTGTGAAACTAATAGTTTTGTGTCATGAGAAGGTTGCCATTTTTCCAGTAAGTAAATATGCCCTATACTATGAAGGGTTGCCATTTAAAGAACAACTAGGAAGCAATTCAATGAAGAGGATTGTTAAGGATAGGTTCCTTGCTGCATTCCAATCATGTTCTTTTCAAAACCTAGCTTTAAGGATTTTAAAGAAATCCTGAGGGGGCACTCTCTTCCTTTTGTCCCACTGAAATATCATCATTAAACTCCTCTAAAAATGGCTTCTGATATCATTCTGCTTTCCAGCTGAGGCAACATTTTCTATAAGTAATAACAAAACAGCTGAAGTGAGTAAAAGCAAACTGGGCAGATAGGAATATCAATCCTGATGGGACCAAAGGGAGCTCTGTGTTAACTTCTAAAGTACCTGAACTTTTCTGAACCAGTTGGTTTTGACTGAAATTGAAAATGTTCTTTTACTTTCGAATCCCTGCCAGAGGGGGCTGCTATGGTAGACTTCTCTAGCTATTTTTCTTCTTTTTCAGAGGAATTCAAGACGGGAGATGTCAATGTGTGTGCTTAAGCGTAAAAGTGATCATTTTTTAACCACTGGTGGGAAAGTAGTTTGCCAGTGGGGAGCTAAGTGTTGAAATCTGGCATTAATCCAGCAGAGTTGGACCAATAGATCACAGATAACTATACAGTATATGACGGTGAGTTCTCTTGCTTAAAATGAAAAAAAAAATGGAGAGTATTGAGAAGTGAGACAGGAGATTTTTCAAATGGTGCACTACACTGCTCTATTGACTTAAGTCAGCCACAAGGAAATTTAAAAACAATTTAGAGAATAGAGTGCAACTACCTCTAAGAAGATCACTCTTCATAACATAGGTGGATGGGGACTACTCCAGTATGAAATACTGTCTCACATGTATGTTTACCTTAAGGCTTCAGCAGATACTAAATTGCATTCTGAAAGTTTGGTGAATTTAAGCTGAACAGGTCGTTAATGTCACCCAGAAGCAACAACAATGACACCCCCAAAGGTGAAAGTGGAAGTAAATAGCCAAGTGTCTATCTCTTGAGGAAAAGCTAATAAAGCAGAAATCCAATCCTTCCATCAAGATTATGGTGAGCTGGATTTCTGCAGAAGTGTGGCTAAAAGCTCCAACTTTCATGCTTTTCATGTCAGGTCACAAATGCCAGCTGCTTGTTACTTAAAAATAATCATCAAAAAATATGAGTTGAGGAATTATTTTCAAATAAGAATGAGAAAGGGATTCTTAAATGACTTTTCCTCCTTTTTAAAAACATAACTGAATTACCATGACTGGAGGCAGAACTTAAAACCCTAATCATTTGAATTTAGAATAACATTCCCCAAAATATATTTAAAGTGAATATTAAAATAGGTAAGAAACCAAAAAGTAACACCAAAGCTATTGTCATATATAAAAGATATGTTTTCCACAAGTCTCTTTAAATCAAAGGAGTCAAAATTATAATTCTAAAGTCTTATATAAAAGGTGCCATATGTTTTCTCCTTCCCCATTTTTCTTAAGATTAAGACAGAGTGTATTTACCTATAAACGTTCTTTTTTTTAACTTTTTACCATATTTGTTTTGAACCATGCCTTTCTTCCCAGGAATTTATTTATTCTCTCTCCATTTGTTTGGTGACCATTGTGCATAATACTGAGCTTCTCCTAGCATTAAAAAATAGTTTCTGGATTATTACTAATAGTTTGGTTTTCACAAATCTTGGACATGAAACTATAGGAAATAGTGATATTGTTTGGAGCAGTTGAAAATGGTTTCTGGTCTCTTCCTTGAGTTGAGAATTTAAAGTCCTGAGCTTATAATTCTTTTGCTCCAATTTTCCAGTGCAATTAGAAGTAACGAAGCATCTCCGGTATATTCCTTATTTATCCTAACATTTCTGTAGCTCCATATGGTCTCTCTAGAAGTGTAATGAGACTTCTTTCATGGTGGCTTATAAAAGTGAGTCTTCCAAGAGCAAATAAATGTTGCCCATCCTCTTAAAGACATCATCCAGAGCTGGCATACCACCATTACTTCATACAGTATCAGCTAATGCAAATCATGAAACATCTCAGAGAGAAAGTGAACTATCAGAGGGCATACTAGGAGGTACAGTTCATTGAGGACCATTTTTGGAGACCACGTACCACAGTTTGGAATTTGCTTGTAGTGGTATGGTTAATAGAATTATTATTCTCTGAGTCAGTAACCAATAAGACCATTTTTTCATGATTAGTATTTGAGTCACTTGTGAACTCATTTGTAGGCTCATTTACCGTGACAATCTTGACAGTTCTACCTATTATGAATATTGTGCCATTTATTCTGAAAATTTAAATTCATTGAAAATGAGAACCGAATATGATGTTTTGGCCTGCGAAGCCCAGAGAATGAAGCCTCATGGAGATTGTTCTTATACTGTCAGAAAGAAAATACTTACTACGAAGTATTTTGCTACAAAGTATAAAGCTTGCAAACGTGAGAAGTTTGCAAGTTTGAGAAGTTTGTTAACTACCATGGGGTCTAAAATTTATTTTCAATAATAATGAACGGCATGATAAATCACTGTATTTAACTCCATAATATCAGAACATGTGAATATAAGAAATGTTATGGAAAGATGCACTTTCTTTTTTTAAGTTTATTTATTTATTTTTGAGCGAAAAGAGAGAGAGCAGGGAAGGGGGAGACAGAGAAGTCCAAGCAGGCTCTTCACTGTCAGTATGGAGCCCTACGTGGGGCTTGAACTTACGGAACCATGAGATCATGAACTGAGCCAAAATCAAGAGTCAGACGCCTAACCAGCTAAGCCACCAGGCACCCTAGAAAGATGCATTTTCTTAATGGAACTATATACTCCTGCCTGTACTTTGATAGTCAAAATCATGATAGAAATTTAAGATTATGTATTCTTTTTGTGGTTAAGATCTTATAAAAGTCCTGTATAACAATATTGGTATCTTTAATCTTAATTCCAAAGATCTCAAAATTCCTAAACAGATTTAATTTTAGAATTAATAAGACCTTCCATTTCCATGTTATTGACCCACACCTATATCTTTGCCTCACCAGAATTCATGTTCCTGAAATATCTCTGCCCAAAATTCCTTCTAAGATTCTTAGTACATTCATATTGTCAGGTTGGTCTTTCATGGAGTTCAAAACTTAAATCCAGACATTTTACTTACATTATTTCACCCTTAAAAATATACTACAGTAGACAAACTAAACTGTTATCAAATAAAATTTCTGCCTTTAGCAACATGACTGTTCTATCTGATGTTCAAAAAATTTAAGGCATTTCTCCCTTCCTTCTTTCCTCTTTCCTTCCTTTCTTTTTATAAACTTACCCAAAATAACAGCCTTAAGTTCTTCAAATGTACTACTTCTAAAAACAAACAAAAACAAAAAGGTACTGCTTCTATTAATCTACTCTACCTTCTTTTTGTTTTTAAACACCCTTAAATGTCCCATGTCAAAGTAAAATACATGAGAAATATTGCAGCCACCAAGACTGTATTGAAGGAAAAATTCTAGGCATCACTTAACTAAATGGAGACCTTAACACCTGTAAACATAAGTTTTCCCTTAAATATTTTGTTTTAAAAAAATGTACATACTGAAAGGAGAGAAACAGCTAAGAAAACCTACTCTGATTCACTCTTTTTCTTTAAGCTTTTATTTAAATTCTGTTGGTTAACTTACAGTATAATAGTAGTTTCAGGTATACAATATAGTGATTCAACACTTCCATACAATACCCTGTGCTCATCACAAGTACATTCCTTAATCCTCATCACCTATTTACCCATCTCCTGCCCCTAGACATCTCTCCTCTGTTAACTATCAGTTTGTTCTCTATAGTTAACAGCCTCTCTCTCTTTTTTTCCCCCTCTTTTCCCATTTGTTTCTTAAATTCCCCATATGAGTGAAATCATGGTATTTGTCTTTAACTTATTTTGCTTAGCATAATAACCTCTAGCTCCATCCATATCATTGCAAATGGCAAGATTTCATTCTTTTCATTGGCTGAGTAATATTCCATTGTATATATACATCATCTTTTGTATCCAATCATCAGTCAAACACATGGGCTGATTTTATAATTTGGCTATTATACATAACGTTGCTATAAACATTGGGTGGCGTGTATCCCTTTGAATTAGTATTTTTGTATTCTTTGGGTAAATACCAGGTAGTGCAATTGCTGGGTCATAGGGTAGTTCTATGTTTAACTTTTTGAGAAAATTCCATACTGTTTTCCATAGTAGCTGTGGCAATTTGCCTTCCAACCAAAGGTGCAAGAGGGTTCCCTTTTCTCCACATCCTCAACACTTGTTGTTTCTTCTGTTGTTGATTTTGGTCATTCTGACAGGTGTGAGGTGATTTATTGTAGTTTTGATTTGCATTTCCCTGATAACCTGTGATGTTCTGCATCTTTTCATGTGTCTGTTGGCTATCTGTATGTCTTCTTTGAAAAAATGTCTATTCATGTCTTCTGCCCATTTTTAATTAGATTATTTGTTTTTTGAGTATTGAGTTTCATCAGTTCATTATATATTTTGGATACTAACCCTTTATCAAATAAGTCATTTGCAAATATCATCTCCCATTCTGTAGGTTGCCTTTTAGATTGTTTCCTTCACTGTACAGTTTTGTTTTTTTTGTTTTTTGTTTTTTTTTATGAAGTTGCAATAGTTTATTTTTGCTTCTGTTTCCCTTGCCTCAAGAAACATATCTAGAAATAAGTTGCTACAGCCAATGTCAAAGAAATTACTGCCTATGGTCTCCTCTAGGATTTTTATGGTTTTAGATCTCACATTTAGGTCTTTCAACAATTTTGAATTTATTTTTTTGTATGGTATAAAAAAAGCACACATGTTGCTGTGCAGTTTTCCCAACACCATTTGTTGAAGAGACTTTTCCCTTTCGATGGTCTCTCCTGTTTTGTCAAAAATTAACTGACCATATAGTTGTGGGTTCATTTCTGGGTTTTCTATTCTGTTCACTGGTCTATGTGTCTGTTTTTGTGTCAGTACCATCTTGTTTTGATCACTACAGCTTTGTAATATAACTTGGGGCCTGGAATTGTGGTATCTCCAGCTCTGCTTTTATTCTTTAAGGTTGCTTTAGCTATTTGGGGTCTTTGGTGGTTCCATACATATTTGAGGATTGTATTCTAGCTCTGTGAAAAATGCTGGTGGTATTTTGATAGGGACTGCATTAAATGTGTAGATTGCTTTGGGTACTATAGACATTTTAACAATATTTGTTCTTCCAATCAATGAGCATGGAATGTCTTTCCATCTGTTTGTAGCACACTTAATTTCTTTAATCAGTGTTTTATAGTTTTCAAAATATAGGTCTTTCACCTCTTTGGTTAGGATTATTCCTTGGTATCTCATTGTTTTTAGTGCACTTGTAAATGGGATTGTTTCCTTAATTTCTCTTTCTGCTGCTTCTTTATTGGTATATAGAAATGCAACAGATTTCCACATATTGATTTTGTATACTGTGACTTTACTGCTGTCTAACAGCTGTTTCTAGGACTTCTAGTGCTACATTAAATAAAAGTGGTGAGAGTGGACATCTCTATCTTGTTCCTACCATAGGGAAAAAGCTCTCAATTTTTCCCCGTTGAGGATGATATTAGCTGTGGATTTTTTACATGTGGCCTTTATTGTTCCCTCTATACCTACTTTGTTGAGGACTTTTATCATGAATGGATGTTGTACTTTGTCAAATGCTTTTTCTGCATCTACTGAAATGATTTTATGGTTCTTATCCTTTCTTTTATTAATGTGGTATATCACATGATTGATTTGCAAATACTGAGCCACTCTTGTAACCCAGAAGAAATCCCACATGATTGTGGTGAATGATTTTTTAAAGTATTGCTGGATTCAGTTTGCTAGTATTTTACTGAGAGTTTCTGCATCTGTGTTTATCAGAGATATTGGCCTGTAGTTTTCTTTTTTAATGGTGTCTTCTGGTTTTAGTATCAGGGTAAGGTTGCCCTTGTAGAATGAACTTGGAAATTTTCCTTCCTTTTTTTTTTTTTTTTGTAACAGTTTGAAAACAATAGATATTAACTCTTTTTTTTTTTTAATGTTTGGTGGAATTTGCCTGTGAAGCCATCTGGTCCTGGATTTTAAGTTTAATTTTTTGTTGTTGTTGTTTCTTTGGGTTTGGCGGGGGGAGCCTTTTTTGACTACTAATTCAATTTCTTTTCAGGTTATCAGTCTGTTCAAGTTTTCTATTTCTTTCTCTTTCAGTTTCAGTACTTTATATGTTTCTCAGAATTTATCCATTTCTGCCAGTTGTCCAACCTGTTGTCATATAGATTTTCATAATATTCTCTTATACCTATTTATATGTCTGTGCTGTTATTTCTCCTCTCTCATTTGTGATTTTATTTATTTGGGAGCTTTCTCTTTTCTTTTTGATAAGTCTGGCTAAAGGTTTATCAATTTCATTAATTTTTTCAAAGAACCAGCTCCCAGTTTTATTGATCTATTGTTTTTGTGAGTTTTTTTGCGGGTTTTTGTTTTTGTTTTTTAGTTTATATATCATTTATTTCTGCTCCAATCTTTATTTCCTTTCTTCTGATGGCTTTAGGCTTCATTTATTGTTCTTTCTCTAGCTCCTTTAGGTGTAAAGTTATGTTGTTCTTTTGAGACTTTTCTGGCTTGAGACACACCTGTATTGCTATGTAGTTCCCTGTTAGGACTATTTTTGGTACACACTAAAGGTTTTGGACCATTATGTTTTAATTTCATTTGTTTCCATGTACTTTACTTTACATTTTATATTTTATTTTATATATTTATTTTATTTATTTTATTTTATTATTTATTTATTTTTCTCCTGGTTGACCTATTCATTATTTAGTAGCATGTTGTTTAATCTCCATGTATTTGTGGTCTTTCCACATTTTTTCCTGTGGTTGATTTCTCTTTAATAGCACTGTGGTCAGAAAAGATGTGTGGTGTGACCTCAATATTTTTGTAATTGTTTAAGCTTGGTTCGTGACCTAATATGTGATCTATTCTTGAGAGTGTTTTATGTGCATTTGAAAAGAATATGTATTCTGCTGTTTTAGGATGGAATGTTCTGAATATATCTGTTAAGTCCATCTGGTCCAGTGAGTCATTCAAAGCCACTGTTTCCTTATAGATTACCTGTTTAGATGATCTGTCCATTGATGTAGGTGAGGTGTTAAATCCCCTCCTATTATTATTATCAATTCCTTTATGTTTATTAATAGTTTTATGTAATTTGGTGCTTTCATGTTGGGTACATAAATATTTACAATTATATCTTCTTGTTGGACTGTACCCCCCAAAGATTATATAGTGCCTTCCTTGGTCTCTTGTTGCAGTCTCTGTTTTAAAATCTAGTTTGTCAGATGTAAGTATGGCTATTCCAGCTTTTTTTTTTACATCAATTTTCATGCCCTCACTTTCAATCTGCACATGTGTTTAAAATGAGTCTCCTGTAGGCAGCATATAGATAGGTCTTGGTTTTTTTTGTTTTTGTTTTTTGTTTTGTTTTGTTTTCCATTCTGACACCTTTTGTTTGAAGCATTTAGTCCATTTACATTCAAAACAATTGTTAATCGATATGTACTTATTGCCATTTTATTACTCGTTTTGTCATTTTTCTGAAGGTTTTCTCTTATCCTTACTTGTCTTTGTCACTTTTGGTCTCTTCTTTTCATTCTAAGAATCCCTTTAAATATTTCTTAGAGATCTGGTTTGGCTACCATGAACAGCTTTTGTTTTTGTTTGTCCAGGAAACTCTTTATCTCTCATTCTATTCTGAATGATAGCCTTGCTGGATAGAGAATTCATGGCTGCCGATGCTTCCAATTCAGCACCTTGAAGAGATCATGCCACTGCATTCTGGCTCACCAAGTTTCTGTTGATAAATCTCCAGGTAGTTTTATGGGTTTTCCCTAGTAAGTTAAGAACTTCTTTTGTCTTTCTGCTTTTAAGATTTTTTCTTTATCAGTTTATTTTGCAAATTTAATTACAACATGCCTTGGGGTTGGCCTGTTTTTGTTGATTTTGATAGGTGTTCTCTGCTCCTCCTTGATCTGGATATCTGTTCCTTCCCCAGATTAGGGAAGTTTTCAGCTATTATTTCTTCCATTATATTTTCTTCCTCCTTTTCTTTCTTTTTCTTCTGGGGCTCCTATAATACAAACATTATTACATTTGATGGAGTCACTGAGTTCCTTAATTCTATTCTTGTGTTGCACAATTCTTTCCTCTCTGTGTTCTGGTTCATTACTTTCCATTACTTTGTCTTCTAGGTCACTAACTCATTCCTCTGTTTCTTCTAGCCCAATGTGCACTGAATCAAGTCTATTTCCAATCTCACTTATTGCCGTCTTACTCTGCAGTAGGAATCTTCTGAAGTCTCCTTAAGTCTTCTATTCTTTTCTCAAGCCCAGTGAGTAGTCCTATAATTGTCACTTTAAATTTTCCATCAGGCATGTTACTTGTATCTGTTTCACTTAGATCTCTGGCCATGGCAGTATATTGTTCTTTCATTTTGGATAAATCCATCTTCACATTTTTTTTAAGTTTCTGCCTTCTTCTCAGTGTTAGGAAAGCAAGTTATGTCTCCTGCTCCTGAAAATAATAGCCTTATGGAAGAAGAAGTCATGTAGTGCCCATGGCCTGGCACTTCAGGGGTATCTCCAGTGTGTGCTGTGTGCACTCTGCTGTTTGTTTGGAAGCTCTATCTTTTAGGCCAGTCATCTGCAGAGGATCTCCTTGCCTGCTGTGGGCAATGTTTGGTCCCCAGCCTAAATGTGGCTGGTTTTAACCAGGTGTGTTCTGGTCTGCTTGTGAAATGAGACCTGCCACCACCTCCACCAGAGCTGATGCCCTGAAGAATTCCCTGGTTGGGAGGTATTATGCGGGCAGGGATTTGTGCTGGTCTTCTGAGGAAGGGACCTGCCATACTGGGACTGAGGGAAGCAACTGACAAGGACAGTTCAACCACAGCACAGGGAAGTGGGGCTTGGTGTATGCAAGTTGGGCCACCAGTATAAATGCTATGCTGCTTCCCACAGGTGGCTCTGTGTTTCTGCTGAGGGACAAGGGAGGAAAATGGAGCTGGTAACCTCCTTTGTTCCTGAAGAGGTGTTACTGTGAATGCTGCTTCTCTGGGAAGCTCTCCAAGAAGAGCAAATAATCTCTCCATTGCACACCCCCAGCATTCTTCAGATCGCTGTTTGCATGCTGTCTGCTCCCAGGCTGTTTGCCTACCTTCTCTCCAGGAGCAGTACAATACCCTCTGGGGTCTACCCCTGCCAAGCCCACCAACCTTGAAAACTCCTAGCTTTAAGTCCAAGGGTTGCAAGAACTCATGAGATGTGGGCCCTCTCATTTTCCAAGCCAACAGCTTTGGGGAAATGTTCTCCTTGTGTGTTTCCCTGTGTGCTTCTCTCTCTCTCTCTCTCTCTCTGTGCTTCTCTCTCTCTCTCTCTCTCTCTCTCTCTCTCTGTGCTTCTCTCTCTCTCTCTCTCCCCCCCTCCCCCTCCCCCTCCCTCTCTCTCTCTCTCCCTCTCTCTCTCTCTCTCTCTCTCTCCCCTCTGTGACCAAAGCTTCCTGTACTCTACAACACCCACAGTTTGTTTCTCTCCTGAACCATGTCTCTGCACTCCCCACCATCTTTGATGTGGCCTCTTCTCTCCTTTAAGTTGTGGAGTTTGTTCTGTCAGTCATCAGATTGATTTCTCAGGGATTTAGGATGATTTGATAATTATCTAGTTCTGCTCGCTGGATGAGACAAGCCTAGGATCCTTCTGCTCCACTTTCATTTTCCCAACCCTGTAATTCATTTTTCTTCTCATTGAAAATGACCCTTACTTATATATGCCCATATTGCAATTAAAGTATACCAGCTATGCTGGTATATAAAGTAAATTATTTTCAAATGAATTAAATGGTAACCAGAAAAAAATAATTTACTTTACTTGTATGAGACATTAATCTCAGGGCTTATTTACTCTTAGTGAACTTCCAACTATTTCAACTGTACTTCTTATTGGCAAAAATTTTTTTGCAATCCTTTTTATTAGTTTTTCTTCACCACAAATTCTCCAGCATAAGAGTTGATTTTTCTTTTCCACACAGATTTTCTTCTACTCTACCTCAGCAAATTCCATTTCTAAATTCATCTAAGTAATGAATTATTAATACTTAAGACCATAACATAACTTTGATTTGGGTTTAATTTGAGGAGAGGAGGATAAATGATACAATGAAAAAAACTATTTTCCATAATGCAGAAATAATTTTGCCACAGAAACCATGGACTTATAATTCTTTTACCATGATAAAAGATGAGGAAAACAAGTTGAGCAACTTCTTGAAGAGTATAATTTACAGGCCTGATGACATAAAATAGCTATGATCATTTTAAAAACATGCATAGACAAACACCACAGCCAGGGATTGTAGTCAGAATTGCATTTTTCCAGAAACCACAGGGAGGTAATACAAGGGTGATAATGAATTCTCGTATTAAAAAAATCTACTCCCTGCTGTTTCTCTACAGGAGGAGGGCAAGAGAAACAAAACCTTGTTTTAAAAGAAAGAAGAAAAAGTAAAATATTTTCATTTCAGTAAAGCAATTAGTTTTTTTTTCCTTTTGATAACTGACCAAAAATTATTTTTCAAAGTATGCTCACCAAATTTAACCTATTTAATAAGCATTACTTTTTCTTTGCTAAAGGGCAGTGGGAACAGATTCCCAATATGGTAACAGAAAATAATGGTTAAGAAAATAAAGTTTTTCAAGAAAGAATATTCATAATAAGTTATTTATTAGCTACAAATAGTTGAGGTATTTGCAGAAGAACCAATACCTTTGTGTGGGATCCAAAAAAACTCAACATATTTAGAACATGTTTTACTCATCAGTTAATTTGCTGTTTGATCTGTGTACTAGCTCTATGTTCAGCCTAAGCCATTCTCCAAATTTAAGCCATTTCAAGTTCCCCCCAGATATTCTACAGGCACCTCAACTTCAACATGTCACCAAATGTCCTTATGATAAACTCCCTTCCTCTGTACCTGTATTTGTTCTTCCTTCTATGGAGCCATCAAACGTGTAATAACCTCTATGGCTCTGAGAAAACCTGCTCAGCTCATGTGTCTAATAATGCCTGCAAGTCAATACTGTGTTCCCGGAGCTCCTCTATTTCTCCTAAATGTGCCCATCTTTCTATTCCTTGCACTCCCTCTATTACCATATCTTAGATATTATTACACTTTCCATAGACTTTAGAAAATCCAAATTCAACTCAAATTTCATTACCTGTAAACAAGTTTAATATGTTACTGTATATTTTAAAATAATAAGTGCATATAAAAAATCCACAGTATAAAATAACTCTGCAGGCTTGATTGGATTCAAGTTTTGCTTGCTTGCATAAGAATGCTTTGCAAATGATACTTTATGTCATTCTGAATTTTGAAAGAAGCTGGCTAGCAGATAATTCTGGGTTCTGCCATCCAACCAAACCCCTAGAATGCCAATATCCTCTACTATAACTGAAGACGAAGTTAATAACTCACTACTACCAAAAAGGCAGACAGCACAATTATGGCCTTTAATATCAACTGAACACTTAACTAGATTAATACCTATTCCATTTTATATATATATATATATATATATATATATATATATATATATAGAGAGAGAGAGAGAGAGAGAGAGAGAGAGAGAGAGAGACATTAAATAAACATTAAAAAAATCTTTAAAGGTATAAAGTGGATAAAAACTCAAAAGGAAAATTAAAAAATTCCCATATATATATATATATATATATGAATAAAAATGATATGGTTATATTATCACATTAAAAACAAAGCACACCTATCAAGTGTTTATAATGTCCCAGAATGTGCTAAGTGCTTCCAAGCTTCATCTCATTTAATTCTTAAGCCAACCTTATAAGATGGATACCACTATCATTATCTATTTTATGAATGAGGAACCTGAACCCTAGAGATGTTAAATTACTTTCCCAAATGAATCAGCTAGTGATATTTAAAGTTTTATTTTATTCTGTAGTCCACAGTTTTACCATTGATGGCACTACCTTCACAATATGTGGTTTTCATTTAGTGTGTATAAAGACTCAACAGTATATTTACATAAATTTTTAAGTTGGGTCCTTTTATAATATTCACCTCCATGAATTGAAAAATAAAGACAAAATTCTGAATTACCCTCATTGGGTTAATCAAAAAATAAAATAACACTTAAAGCTCATTGGAAAAAAAAGCAGTGAAATTATAGTTGTTTCAGTCCCAGGATTAATTGTTTCTCCTCTATCACGAGGAATGTATCTGCTCTTTGATGAACTGTTGACAAGTTTGCCACACTGTGGGAGATCACATATGCTACACTGTGATGTTGTAAAATGAAAATGTGAGATGGAATTCTGTTGCCTACAGCTGTTAACTTTTTAAGCAGCATTAGAAAATTTTGTCAAATTAATTCTAAATATATTAGAATAAATAACTTAATAAACTATTTTGTTTCCATTAAAAAATAAGTATATAATGAAGGAGAAAACAAGCAGGGCACAAAATTGTCATCCTTAAAAACACTCACATTAGATTGTGAATGAACACTTCACTTTCAAGTTGTTGAATAGAACAAAGAGAAAAATGAGATATAAGATGTTTCTCTTATACTCATGAGATAGCAAGCCAACTTCTAAGTAATTAGGTAGATAAAATCAGAAGTGTCTGTAATACCTTCTGTAAGAAGTGAATTGCTCTAATGCTCATTGGACAACTTTTGTTTGCCAGGCAACTGACAAGAAAATTCAAAATTCTACTTTACTTAATACATATTCTCCTAAGATGCACTTAACATCCTTATTCCCATTTTATAGAAAAAGAAACTGAAATTCAGATTGTGTGATCTTCAGAAAATCTAAGGACTTTTCAATGCTAAAGCAAAGATTCCAAGGCTGATTTTATGACTATAAAATCTGTTTTGTTTTGTGTTTTTTTCTATCTTACTACTCTGTGTTGCAAGGTATAAAATGAAGGGCACCTGGGTGGCTCAGTTAGTTAAACGTCCAACTTTGGCTCAGGTCATGATCACATGGTTTGTGGGTTCAAACTCTGCATCAGGCTCTGTGCTGTCAGCTCAGAACCTGGTGCCTGCTTTAGATTCTGGGTCTCCCTCCCTCTCTGCCCCTCCTCTACTTGTGCTCTCTCAAAAATAAATAAACATTAAAAAAAAACTTTAAAGGTATAAAATAGATAAAAACTCAAAAGGAAAATTAAAAGAAGGTATTTGGTTCATTAATACTATAGCTGTTTATTAATACTAATAGCTTCTTAAGAAAAATAGATACGTGGGGAGCCTGGATGGCTCAGTCGGTTAAGCAACCAACTTTGGCTCATGTCATGATCACGCAGTTCGTGGGTCCAAGCCCCATGTAGGGCTCTGTGCTGATAGCTCAGAGCCTGGAGCCTGTTTTGGATTCTGTGTCTCCCTCACTCTATGCCCCTCCCCCACTCATTCTCTGTCTCCGCTTCTCAAAAGTGAATGAACATTTAAAAAAATAAAAAAAATAAATAGATAAGTAAATCTGAGTAGAAGTTCTGGGCATCTGAGAAAGGAAGCAATATTCACCACCTTGCAGAATTTTCAAGATGATTGAGTGGCTTTGAACATAGAGAGCAAGCAGTATGGTCCTTGAAAGTCATCTCATGGCTCAAAGCTTATATTTGAAAGAGAACAAGTGGGATACAATCCTGTGGGCAATTAATATTCAGCTGCCACCTTTACCACACCTGCTATTTTCACCCTCTAACCAACTGTCTAGACCAGTATTCCTCCATGTCAGCAAATTGCCCTCACTCAGACACTGCAACCTGGAGTGCAAGAGCTGTGCTGTCAAACCAGAAATCTTTTTTTGTTGTTTTTTAAATTTTTGTCAGAATTCCTCTCTTCTGATAAAAGGATTATATCCCAGATCCAAAGCAAAAATGACCTTTTCCGATCTTTCCTTTTCTTTTTATTCAATGTCTAAAAAACTCACTGATGTATCTTGAAAGAAAGGCTTAAGGTAGGAGTTTTCACATGAACTCATTCCTTTGGTATTTTCCAAACAAGATTCATAAGTCAAACATCAGCTGACCCTTTGAACACTATCTTCATAAGTTCTTTGTGAAATTTCTTTCACTCACTGATGGCAGTTTGTCTTAGGTTGCTTTACAAAGCCTTTTGGGGGACACATGGACAGACAAATGCAGCAATCCCACTGCTTCATTCAAAACTATTTTTAAATTTTTTTAATGTTTATTTATTTTTGAGAGATGGGGGGGCAGAGAGACAGAGTAGGAGACATATGAGGAGTGGGGGGAGGGGCAGAGAGAGGGAGACAGAGTCCAAACCAGGCTCCTGGCTCTGAGCTGTCAGTCAGCAGAGAGCCCAATGTGGGGCTTAAACTCATGAACTGAGAGATCATGACCTGAGCCCAAGTTGGATGCTTAACCGATTGAGTCACACAGAAGCCTCCAAAACTATCAAAAAGTGTCTAGAACCAGCATCTTGACTTTCAAAATAGATAGATGTTGTTTTCTACCTGAAGAGAATGATAAATGTAATTCTAAATTAATTACATCAATTATACAAACAAGCCAAAGTGTCTACACAGCTGAGCTAATATAGCAAATACATACTGGCCCAGACTTTACCTCTAAAACCATAAGAATTCAATTTTTAGTAAATGTCTTTCTTCTATTAATCAGCCAAGCAACTCTCACATATATTACCTTGGTGGTATAAATCTTTCTCATATAATAACTACAGTGACAACCGAATTAAACCCAGTGATTAGAATGTGCTCTCCAACTTTGGAATTAAATTCTTTGGCTTTAATTTTCATGGTCTATGACATCAACAATAGTTGGGAACTCATGCTCCTTTGAAAGACCATTCCATTTGCAAGGCTTACTTCTATTGCTAGAGCCTGCACTTTATCAATCAGATTTTAGAATCACTAATCAGATTGGGAGAAATCATCAAAATATCAACACATTTTTTTTAATCTTAAGGTATAAATCAGGGTGTTTTAAGCGCTGACTGGGATTATAAACTTCAAAAAAAAAAAACATAAGTGAAATATTTATAAGTGAAAATATGTCAACCAAGTTTATTAAAATATTTGGTCCCTATTTTTTGACCATTTAGAATTTTTAGCATTCCTTAATATGAGAAATAGTTAACATCAGGGGGATATTTTACATTAAAAGCTATCCATTACAAAACTGAATATTTCTAATTGTGTTTGCTCATGTATATTATTTCATTAATTCATCATTTCAATCTTGTGAGGTGGGAAGGAAAAATATCATAGGCCACTTTACAGGTGAATTGGTTATGGTGCTACAAACCCAACTGACTCCAAAGTCATACAGCTTATAGAAACAGGTTACATAAATAGGAGGTGTTGAGGCCAGATTCAGGGCACAGTCTTCTAATTTCAATTCTTCCATTCAATAAAATGCCAGAGGTCTGGGTTCCTTCTCCCACACTTGTTAAAAGCTTCTGGAAAGACCAGATGAATTACCTAATTTTCATTACTTCCGCTTCTCAACTGGAAAATTTTTAAGTAATTTTATTTATGTAGTGAGAAAGTTGTAGTGAAGAGAGGAAGGGAGAAAGAAAAGAAAATGTTCATGTTGAAACTGCTATTGGTTTTATGTTTGGTGCATCCTTTGTAGATTTTTGATTAGTTGTTTTGATTTTTGTGTCACTGCTCTTAGCTGGAAAGTCCCTAAGAGTTGAACGTGAAACCTAATCTACATAAATATGTGTATTCTTCTTGACTAGAGGCAAATCTGAGTTAGAAACTCTGTTTCCTTCACTGTGCAACTAAGGGTCCCACATGACGACTGCACCAGAGTAAGTGCTCATTAAATGTCTGCTGGGTGAACTGAACATTTTCTTCTGCTTCTAAACGAAGAATCAAAATGTTACAAGTGTCTCAAAGGTCCTAGTCCAGTGATTCCCTCATTATGATAAAGAGGATAAAGTCAGTGAGGTCAATTTACTAGCATAAAACTTTATACAAAATGTATATTACTTTTATCTTATGCACATGCACTTTGTTCATTTTCTGCCTTTATTACAGAATCCATGGTATATGCATAGGTAATTAAATGGATTAGTATTTGCTCAGCTTTCATAATGGAATTTTATGGCAAAACAAATTACTTCATTCACTTCTGGTGTTTTTCCTTAGCTTTGAGACATATATAATTTTCCATATTTTCAAAGCAGGTCAGCACAAATGGCAACTAGAGATAGCATAGTAAGTGGTAAACAAGTACCCCAAAACCACATTTTAAAAATAAGGGTGAATTTGATACTGAACATTTACCTCTAAGCAGTCTGCATTCTGGCAGGACCAGTTGCTCATATTTTCAAACCCTAAGGGATTGTCTTGGTTAAAAACATAAGTTACAGAGCCTATATTCTGAAATCAGCACTGCAAAAAAGCACTGCAGTTGATCTACGACATAACTGAAGCCCCACTGAAATCTTAATTTTTTTAGTGTCTTGAGCGTTCATATTCAGTTTTTTCTTTTTTTCTCACATTACACTTATTAGTTTTACCAAGGATAATGAAGTCCTCTGAAACTGGGAAATGAAATTTAACTTGGGAGTATTTTCACTTATTACCTATTAAGAATGGTTACATAATCCCTAAAATATTTGGCTTTGCCTGTCAAACATGAAAAATTGAGAACTGTAGTTAATGACATCTGTTTCACAGGTATCATACTCTTATGGGAGAAGCAGTTTATGCTTCTGGACATTGTTCTCAGAAAGCCTCTCAATCCTAAATTACCAACACCACAGACTGTTAGAGGAATAAGAAGGCAATTTATTCTCTTTTGCATGCAGCCTAGACTGGTGTTTAAAATTGGGGCTGCCAACATAGCAATTGTGTGGTGTTTCTTTAATGAGGGTGTTGCTGGACCAGAAACACAGCTGAGACATTTAGATTTATTTTATGGCAGTCCTGAGAAACGATCTATTCCTAATCAGAATAATTTGCCCATAAATGACTTCTGACAGAGCTCCACAAGAAAAGCAAATCTAAAGGTCCTAATCTCTTCAAAGCTGTGAATCCTAAAAGACGTAAGTACCTTTGTTCAATAAGTCATTTTGGACTTATTGAAATGGACACAACTGTTAAATAGGTATAAATAAAATACATTATAATACATCTTTCCTCTGAAATAAGTAAATAAATAAATCTGTAGTTTGCTTTTAATTTTGATCTCCTAGTTTTAGGGATCTTAATAAATTTCCAAATGTCCAAAAGATGAACACTATTCAGACTCTCTAACAAAATTTAAACTATATTTGCTCAGTGCAGACCCTTGGTTATAAAACTGCCAATTTGCCATCAACTTTTAAAATAACAGCAAAGTAAATGATTTACTTACTCTGAAAAATTCTGGTGGTCTCCTTCTGCTCTCTGAGCACTCCTTTTACCAAATTTAAATTAGTAACTTGTACATATATCAGGAATTCTAGTTTCACATGATTTTGCACAATATAAGAAAAAAGCAAAATGGGGTCTTGTGATTCCAAAATATATAAGAAAAGAGAAAATTCTTTCCCAGAAGGTATGAATTGGGTAAAAAGTGACTATCAGTGCGATTTATCTGGCAAAGTTTAAAGGTGAATGCTATAATAATAACTCTTAGAGTTTCTCTAAGTATAAAATTGTTGTTTATGACAGTCATGTGTCATTTAATAAATTAACTGAGAGTATTACTTTAAAAATATTCTTGTTATATAGTTTACACATTCCAATTTTTTTATTAGAAGACAATTTTAAGTAATCTTTACTATTTTTTTAATAAAAGAAAACTGATCAACGATTTTAGCGCATGAATGGACAATGTGATAATGAATACTTCTTTTTTTTTTTTTTTTTTTTTTTTAAGCACAGTTTTCCAATGCAGCACTTCACAGTGAACTGACATTTGGCAGTAAGGAACCTTTCTAAAGTTCAGGAACTGCATTAAAAAGAGAATTATAAAGGGCATCATTAAAATTTAGGTAGAAAACTGTTACTGAGCATTTCAATTACAGAGCTACATGACTGGCAGTAAGAAATAATAGGCACAAATTAGTGCTATTGACTGTTTCTTAACATCTATTCAGCTGGCCTAAGGAGTGACTGTCTTGGATACTGTCATAAATTCCGTAATGTTCAAATATCTTACTTGTCTGATTATCATCACTTTCTCACTGTGACCCTTCTAAAGAACTTTTGTTGGTGCAAAAATTATAGATCCAAAACATTCACCTTATTAGCCTAATTGCAGTTCTATTTAGCATTTTCTCCTCCTTTCCCTCGGCTGCAGACACACATCCTTTATTTAAATTTTACACAGTAGTTAGAGGCCAAGAAAATAAGGAGGAATGCTCATTCCATAAAATGTGATACTTCTAATTAGTCTGCTGAGACTTTTGGAATATGCGTAAAGCTGTAGATGTGGTATTAAATCACATTTTTATTACCCCAAAATTAATGTTTACCATGTGTATGCAAAGGTGTTAAGGATTTGAAGTGCAAGTTTTGAAGATAGTAGCAGTCATTTGTTTCTACAATATAGTTCAATACATATTTTTATCCTTAAAAAAAACTTTGGATAAAATATCTTGCTTCTCCCACTTTCTCTATCATGATTTTAATATAATTTCACTTTTAGCTAGACTATTCAAAGAAATACTCTGCTGGTATTTGGAATATAGTCAATTTGGGTAAAGTCTTCCTGTTGTTTTAGATAGTTAAATGAGGTGGAAAAAAATAAACTCTAAAAAACAAAAAGGGCATCACTGAGGCCAACAGTGTATTTAACTCACTAAAAGAGATATAACTTTATAGATTTAAATAGTATTTGGCTGTCATATTTACTCATAAGAACAGACAAATTTATAATGGCTGACAGACAGGAGTTGATTTATGAGTTTTGGGAATGGAAAGAAACCAATGGAAATGCCCTTATTAAAAACTTGCAATTTTTTCCTCAGGCCAGGTTACCATAATAAATGTGAAAATAGGCTTGATTTCATTCAGAATTAATGTAGTTTAAATTTGAAATGAATCTCACTTCCTGCCTCTAGGAGGTCTGTTGACATTTCTAGGGCTGGTTCAGAGAGTTCACATGGTAAACAGAATGCATGTATATTGAAGTGTCCCTATGTATATATCTACCAAAAGCACAATTAATAATAAGGTAATTGTTTGACCAAATCAAAGATTATTAACTGTGGAGGCAAAACCCACAAAATTTAGAAAATGTTCACTTGGCAAGATTCTGAATAAATTTACACTACCAAAAGATATTAGTTCTATTTTATATTGTAAAAAAAAACTTGGTTAAGAAGAAATATTTAATAATTAAATTATCTTACAGTTTTCTCTCTCCCTTCTTCCATCTCTCTCTGTTTCTCTCAACACTGAAATTTTACCTACATCAGAAATTTCCAATATCATTCATCATGCAGAGAAAATCAACTATATTCCACAACAGAGATCACACAATTACAGACAATCAAGTCTAGTGTTACCAACATTATCGAGAGGTTTAAACAACTTTGACTTCATAGAAAGAACTCAATCCAAAGGAAGAAATTAAGTTTACCTTGCAGTGATGACCCCCTTCAAGTGGGTTTCATCTGGAAAGTAAATGCCACCTTGTAATTTTGAGAAACATATCTTTGCTAAAGTGAAGTTCCCATGCACACACTCTTAGGAACGTAAATCAGTCTGCAATGTGGTACTTTAAAGTAGTGGAAATAAGCTATTGTATATAATGTGACAGTTAAAGGTCTATGTACTCTTGTTTCCCTCCCCAGTAGCATCCAGGAGCCCTTTTATAAATGTCATCTGGTTTTTACTCAAGTCAAATTTAAATTTATACTCCCTTCTGATACATCTCTCAGCAAAAAAAAAATCTGGTCACCAATTCACATGGTGATGGATTTGATGGGTGAGTTGAATTCAGGAAAAATATGCTCTTATTCTTAGGCTGGCACTAGGTTTATATACGAGATGAATATGAACTATACCTCTGTAGCACCTAGAAAGATCATTTTTTTTTTGCATGCAAGTTCTTGTACTAGCATTGACTACAGCAAATACAAGTGAAACAATGAGTATTTATCTGTTCCAATGAATGCCCCAAAATTCCTATATTTAATATATACCTAATATATATATATATATTACCAAATATATATAACTAAATATAACCTAATATACCAAAATATAACCTAAAATAAAATCTCAAGATTGTTTCTCTTAATAAATACATGAAGGTATAAAATGAAATTAAGACAGAATCCAAGGATGAATAAAAATATTTTTAAAAGCTACATATTAAGTTAAAATAATTCTGGGCTCAAAGTGAATTCCAAGAACAACTACATAAAACAAAATGGAACAGAAAAGAGAAAAAAAAAGAAACAAGGCATTTGACATTAATGATGGTGATCGGCAAGTGAATGGAAGATAAAGCAAGGATGTCCCTTCCTTCAGTTTCCAATAACATATTTATTACTTCCTTCTGAGCCCTCACTGTCAGCATCCTTAACGTCTAAATTTCTGACTCACTATCGGTCCAAGGCTATTTAGGCTTTCTTTATCACGTTCTTCATTTACTTCTGTCCTCTCACAATGCCTTAAATGTCCGTATTTCTTCTAACAGTACATTCAAGAAAATCTAGGCTTCCTTTACACATGCCTCAAATTTCTCCCATTTCCTCCCTACCGGCCATCTCCAACTGTGTATTCCCCAAGTTTTTAGCATTCATTATATCAGCCTACAACCTCTGGTAACCAAAATCTGTATTAGTTTTCTACCAATGACTAACAAATTACTACAACCTCTGCCGTCTAAAGCAACAAAAACTTATGAACTCACACTTTCTGGGAGTCAAGACTCCAGTTAATTTAGTTGGGCCCTCTGCTCAGGGTCTTACCAGACCAAAATCATGATTTCAGTTGAGACTGCAATTCACATCTGAAGCCTAGAGTGTGCTTCCAAGCTAACTAGTTGTGGGCAGAATTCATTTCTCTGTGACTATATGAATGACACTCCCATTTCTTGCTATCAACCAAGGGTCATTGCCAGCTACTAACAACCAACTTGCAAACAAGTAGGACTTTGTAAAATCCTTCTCATGCTTCAAATCTGTGATTTCGTCTTTCTCTGACATCATGACCCAGATTTAAAAGTCTCATGTAACAGGCCAGATCCACCTAAATAATATCCCTATTGTAAGGTCAAATGATTCGGATCTCAGTTATGTCTCTAAAATCCTTTTATAGCAGTACCTATATATTGCTTGAATGAATAATTGGAAGACATAGAAGAGGCTGGGATGCTTGGGGTCCATCTTAGAATTATTCCTACCAGAGTCTTTATGAGGCTGAGGAAACTATATTTGAGTAACATTTTTTTTTTCTTATATATTCTGCTCACTGAGATCAAGTCTCAATTCCTGTCCTGGTCAAAAGTTAGGTTTGTGACCTTGAGCAATCTCGCCAAAATCTGTGATCATTTCCTCTTCTACAAAATGAAAGTAATCTCATAGATTATTTTAATATTTAAATAAATATCCCAGCTCATAGGAGGTATTCAATAAAACCTTATTGCTGTATTACTTTCCCTTGAAAGTTTGGCTCAAAAGTTGGCTCTTCAAGATGTCTTTCCTTCAATAAAAAAGAACAATTCTCTCTTTTACTCCTGAATATATTGTTTATAAATATACTGCACAGTGACTCTCAAACTGGATCATGTATCAGAACATCTTGAGGGCTTGTTAGAATACAGATTTCTGGGCTCACCCTCTAGTTTCTGAATTAGCACATTTGAGGTACAACTTGAGAATGTGTATTTCCAGTAAGCTCCCAGGTGATGCTGATCCAAGAAATAAACTTTGAGAACCTCTATATTATGTCATTTAAACTGTCTGCCTTTAAGTATCCATATGGGTACACATATATTATTTTCCTGATACACACAGGAGGGTTTACTCTTAGCCATCGTTTTAAATCTCACCATGTCTAAAAAAGGACTTTACATATATATAGATGTCCAAATGGTGTTAGTGAAAATTGAATGGTCATATCACTACATTATTTTAAGTGGTTCAAGACAAGGGATGATACAATTCTACTTCAGCAAAAATTACATTTTGAAATGAGAATGTTTTCTGCCAAATGACTCAATTATTTTCTTATTTTATTAACTGGATGACTTTCCTAAAATCGACTTAGCAAAACACAATACTTCTTGTTAAACATTTTTATATAAGGGTAATTTGTATAGCTAAAAATCTCTCAATAAAGTTAGCAGAAAACAGGGTCGCCTGGGTGGCTCAGTCAATTAAGTGGCCAACTCTCGATTTCAGCTAAGGTCATGATCTCTCAGTTTGTGAGATTGAGCCCTGCTGTGAGCACAGAAGCTGCTTGGGATTCTCTCTCTCTGTCTCTGTCTCTCTCTCTCCCTCTATCTCTCTCTCTGCACCTCCTCTGCTCTCTCTTTTTTTCTGTCACTCTCAAAATAAATAAAATAAACTTTTTAAAAAATAAACTTAGCAGAAAATATGAAATAATGGCTGATAGGCAAATAATAAAAAAATAAACTCTCCCATGATCATAACAAACAGTATTTAACGTAAGTCTTATAAATCTCAGGCATAGCATAAATGCTTTGACATCTGATATCAAATGGCAATGTGCTCTTTGACAAAAGTATCTCATAATGTCATCTCAGGTGCTGTTCTGTGCTCTGTAGACAACTAAAGGGAAGTTAAAATTTTGACTCACAGGCAGGGGTGATTTATTCCATGTTCACTTTATTTGACAGCAGATGCCTGGTCTTTATTTTAGCCATTACACTGGGGTTTTTTGTTTGTTTTGTTTTGTTTTTTTTCTCCTGCCTCTGAGAATCTAACTCGAACAAAGCCAGGTGGACAAAACCTGGGCACAGAACCTGCCAAAGTAACAAAATCAAGAGAATAATGGTCCCAAATTCACAATACCTATAAAATAAAAGGAAAAAATCCACTTTGAATAAGGCCAAAATAGCCAGATAGGTATGCTGTTACTTTATATAGATCTTGGGAATAAAATACCTAGGATACAGTAAAGGTCAAACAGTGATTAATTAAGTAAAATCTTTTAAAGATATATATATATAGAGAGAGAGAGAGAAACTCCTTAAATTGCTGAAACCAGAATGATTTTTTTTAGGACCATGACAAAATTTTTAACTCTACTCAATCTATATCTAATCTAAATATCTTTGTTACCTTTCTTTTAAAAAAGCATACACATGGAAATGTTTCTGAAAATTTTTCACAAACTACACTCTAGAGCTTTAGACTCTTACAGGTTAATTCAAGAACCATTCAATTTGTTCCTTTACAATTAAACCTAACTGCTGACTAAATTAAGTGTTATATTTTAGCCTACCTGTAGTCAAACTCCTGTTTTCTAGTTTGTACAATTTTCTATGGGAAGCAAGACTTCAAGGACTTTCTATAATTTCTAAGTGTACCTTAATATTTAATTTTTTCCCATTCTAAATCCCAACCATTCAATAGCTCCAACTGTGATAGGTTTTTCTTTTTAATGTTTATTTATTTTTGAGAGAGAGAGAGCACACATGCACACAAGCAGGGGAGGGGCAGGGAGAGAGGGACACAGAATCTCAAGCAAGCTCCACGGTCAGCACAGAGCTAGACACAGGGTTCAAACTCACAAACCTTAAGATCATGACCTAAGCTGAAACCACGAGTCGGAGACTTAACCGACAGTCACTCAGGCGCTCAGATAGGATAGTTTTAATTCTAATTGCGGACAGACTTTGCTCATATTCACAAACTAACTCATTTACACTGTGCATGTAGTATTGCTTCTCCTTCTGATTTTCTGGCTCTGTGGAAGTTATAACCCATTATGGTCTACAGTCATCTACTCTATGCTTTGACTAGGCAAGACTTTCTAATTTTTTTTTTTTAATATATGAAATTTACTGTCAAATTGGTTTCCATACAACACCCAGTGCTCATCCCAAAAGGTGCCCTCCTCAATACCCATCACCCACCCTGCCCTCCCTCCCACCCCCCATCAACCCTCAGTTTGTTCTCAGTTTTTAACAGTCTCTTATGCTTTGGCTCTCTCCCACTCTAACCTCTTTTTTTTTTTTTTTTTCCTTCCCCTCCCCCATGGGTTTCTGTTACGTTTCTCAGGATCCACATAAGAGTGAAACCATATGGTATCTGTCTTTCTCTGTATGGCTTATTTCACTTAGCATCACACTCTCCAGTTCCATCCATGTTGCTACAAAAGGCCATATTTCATTTTTTCTCACTGCCACGTAGTATTCCATTGTGTATATAAACCACAATTTCTTTATCCATTCATCAGTTGATGGACATTTAGGCTCTTTCCATAATTTGGCTATTGTTGAGAGTGCTGCTATAAACATTGGGGTACAAGTGCCCCTATGCATCAGTACTCCTGTATCCCTTGGATAAATTCCTAGCAGTGCTATTGCTGGGTCATAGGGTAGGTCTATTTTTAATTTTCTGAGGAACCTCCACACTGCTTTCCAGAGCAGCTGCACCAATTTGCATTCCCACCAACAGTGCAAGAGGGTTCCTGTTTCTCCACATCCTCGCCAGCATCTACAGTCTCCTGATTTCTTCATTTTGGCCACTCTGACTGGCGTGAGGTGATATTTGAGTGTGGTTTTGATTTGTATTTCCCTGATAAGGAGCGACGTTGAACATCTTTCATGTGCCTGTTGGCCATCCGGATGTCTTCTTTAGAGAAGTGTCTATTCATGTTTTCTGCCCATTTCTTCACTGGGTTATTTGTTTTTCGGGTGTGGAGTTTGATGAGCTCTTTATACATTTTGGATACTAGCCCTTTGTCCGATGTGTCATTTGCAAATATCTTTTCCCATTCCGTTGGTTGCCTTTTAGTTTTGTTGGTTGTTTCCTTTGCTGTGCAGAAGCTTTTTATCTTCAAAAGGTCCCAGTAATTCACTTTTGCTTTTAATTCCCTTGCCTTTGGGGATGTGCCGAGTAAGAGATTGCTACGGCTGAGGTCAGAGAGGTCTTTTCCTGCTTTCTCCTCTAAGGTTTTGATGGTTTCCTGTCTCACATTCAGGTCCTTTATCCATTTTGAGTTTATTTTTGTGAATGGTGTGAGAAAGTGGTCTAGTTTCAACCTTCTGCATGTTGCTGTCCAGTTCTCCCAGCACCATTTGTTAAAGAGACTGTCTTTTTTCCATTGGATGTTCTTTCCTGCTTTGTCAAAGATGAGTTGGCCATACGTTTGTGGGTCTAGTTCTGGGGTTTCTATTCTATTCCATTGGTCTATGTGTCTGTTTTTATGCCAATACCATGCTGTCTTGATGATGACAGCTTTGTAGTAGAGGCTAACGTCTGGGATTGTGATGCCTCCTGCTTTGGTCTTCTTCTTCAAAATTACTTTGGCTATTCGGGGCCTTTTGTGGTTCCATATGAATTTTAGGATTGCTTGTTCTAGTTTCGAGAAGAATGCTGGTGCAATTTTGATTGGGATTGCATTGAATGTGTAGATAGCTTTGGGTAGTATTGACATTTTGACAATATTTATTCTTCCAATCCATAAGCAGGGAATGTCTTTCCATTTCTTTATATCTTCTTCAATTACCTGCATAAGCTTTCTATAGTTTTCAGCATACAGATCTTTTACATCTTTGGTTAGATTTATTCCTAGGTATTTTATGCTTCTTGGTGCAATTGTGAATGGGATCAGTTTCTTCATTTGTCTTTCTGTTGCTTCATTGTTAGTGTATAAGAATGCAACTGATTTCTGCACATTGATTTTGTATCCTGCAACTTTGCTGAATTCATGTATCAGTTCTAGCAGACTTTTGGTGGAGTCTATCGGATTTTCCATGTATAATATCATGTCATCTGCAAAAAGCGAAAGCTTGACTTCATCTTTGCCAATTTTGATGCCTTTGATTTCCTTTTGTTGTCTGATTGCTGATGCTAGAACTTCCAGCACTATATTAAACAACAGCGGTGACAGTGGGCATCCCTGTCGTGTTCCTGATCTCAGGGAAAAAGCTCTCAGTTTTTCCCTGTTGAGGATGATGTTAGCTGTGGGCTTTTCATAAATGGCCTTTATGATGTTTAAGTATGTTCCTTCTATCCCGACTTTCTCAAGGGTTTTTATTAAGAAAGGGTGCTGGATTTTGTCAAAGGCCTTTTCTGCATCGATTGACAGGATCATACGGTTCTTCTCTTTTTTTTTGTTAATGTGATGTATCACGTTGATCGATTTGCGAATGTTGAGCCAGCCCTGCATCCCAGGAATGAATCCCACTTGATCATGGTGAATAATTCTTTTTATATGCTGTTGAATTCAATTTGCTAGTATCTTATTGAGAATTTTTGCATCCATATTCATCAGAGATATTGGCCTGTAGTTCTCTTTTTTTACTGGGTCTCTGTCTGGTTTAGGAATCAAAGTAATACTGGCTTCATAGAATGAGTCTGGAAGTTTTCCTTCCCTTTCTATTTCTTGGAATAGCTAGAGAAGGATAGGTATTATCTCTGCTTTAAACGTCTGGTAGAACTCCCCTGGGAAGCCATCTGGTCCTGGACTCTTATTTGTTGGGAGATTTTTGATAACCGATTCAATTTCTTCGCTGGTTATGGGTCTGTTCAAGCTTTCTATTTCCTCCTGATTGAGTTTTGGAAGCGTGTGGGTGTTTAGGAATTTGTCCATTTCTTCCAGGTTGTCCAATATGTTGGCATATAATTTTTCATAGTATTCCCTGATAATTGTTTGTATCTCTGAGGGATTGGTTGTAATAATTCCATTTTCATTCATGACTAGGCAAGACTTTCAATGACTTCAAGCATTTCTACTCTTTCACTCAAGAGATATCAAAAACAAACATGATCTCTATTGTTTTTATTTTATCTTCTATTCTTTTATACAATCCAGTTTCTAATACCTGTCAACATCCCACAAGTTAACACTACCTTGCTATTAGCCTTTTGAAAGAAAATCCCCAACTTACTCTATTTCATCCCAAACCTTGATGTTGCATTGATTGGATTTTCTTTTTCACTCTTTATTAACTGGTATGTCGATTCCTGATATTCTCAGAAGTTTAGCTCTAATAGAGGTGTCAAATTCATGTCTCCCTCTGAGAAGACTTTAAAAATTTTTGAGGGTTGTAAATTGATTTGGGATAAAGTCCAATCTCCCTAAACTATTTTTTTTAACCACAAAATAGCCAAAACTTAAACCTAGGATGAGTACGATTGCTTGAGATTTCCTCTTCTGTCATTTCTAGCCACATGTATGTTAGGCTTCTCCCTCGCACTACCCCCCCCACACACACCACTGTATGTCTAAGACTAAACTTACCTACTTTAGAGTTCACAGGTTGCCCCAAAAAAATGTTGTGCTGCAGACTGATGAACAATGCTGGGAAACAAAATGAACATGATGGCCCAAATTATGAGCATTGTTTCAACATATATCTCTAGGCAAGACAACCACCATTTACAAAGATAGAGATGCCTTTTAGAATCACATCAAATGTAATTTTTATTCTAATAGATAAGAGACATTTTTTAACATTCAATTCAAAGTAAACTTGACTTGCTGATCAATTCATTTTTATTTCTCTTTGTGTGTGATTTTGCATACCAAAAATAATTTTCTAAAAGCTTTAAAAAATGTGAGCATCAAAAACCAAGATACCAAACTATATCTAACATCATCAGATATACAGTACTCTGCAAACCTCACTCACACAGGAAAGTATGGATTTGCCTAAGCTTAAATTAATCCTTGTTTACACATATCACATAACTCTATTTCTTTCACCCCAAAGGATAACACAGAAAAGTTCTGAGGTATGAGTGAGCATAGTAATTTTAGCCAAAATAAAGTATAAGGAACTAAGACATGTTATAATAGTAAAATAAGAAAGAAGGGAAGTACTGGTTACCAGTTACCTCCTATTCTCAGTCAAACATGCAATTCCACCGAGAAACTTTGTTTCACATGTACAGTCTTAGGCAATTTCATGAGGACATATTCTCCTCATGAATTCTCAATAAGAAAATGTGCTTAAGTTATTGGTATTTACATCACCCCATTTAAGGCAATAATTTCATTGGTGCACAGTAAATTATAATATATTACCTCTTAATATAAAGACTGCATAAAAACACAAGAAACATTCTTCTCTAATTTTAAAATAATAATTGGGTATTTGGGGAGAAATCAGTGAAAGAGAGTTGGGTTCTCTATGACAGCACTAGAAAGGGAAAGAAGAAAGTTAACATTCTAGACAGTATATTACATTCTTAACACAATTGCTACGTTGTTCTGCAATCTTTATTATACAGATTCCTAACAACAGGTAAATTCCATATGTCAAAGAGCTAGAAATTGATAAAGCCGTGATTTAGAACCAGGTTCCTATGAATTCATTGGCTGGGGTTTTTTTGTTGTATCTTCTTCATTGTGTTAGGAATTCTTGGAAAATGACAATGACTACAAAGACTTTATATGTTCTGTAGTTTAATGTACGTATTAAATAATTGTAATACAAGCATAGCTTTTCCTGTCATTAACATAATTGTGAAAATGAAATAAATAGCAAATTGAGAAGCCATCATGTCAGTACTCATTTAAGTGCCAGTTAAGCTAGCTATAGAGATTTTCTGAGAAAAATATTACAGTATTATTTCACAGGGTAACAGGGGGGAAAAATGGTCCTTAGTTGTCATATGAAAATACAATAAATGGCCCTAATAGGATTATCCTTATTTTCTTGTGAATGCATGGGAAAGTCATTCTGTGATGATTACTGATGATCTTATCTATCATTTCCATCTCCTCTCCTTATTGGTATTTAAGGGATAAGGGGAAGTTTTGGTAGGTAGGAAAAGTTTGTCCCTAGACTCTCTGTCTATAATATCCCATATCACGATATTTCTGGTTCTGCATTTCTAGATATTTGTACAAGTTGTGAGCTTCCAGGTAAATTGTCTAGCCACAGCGATAATTCAGGCATTAAGGAAGAGTTGGCATTTGGGTGTCTGGTAAGATAAAATATTTGGGAAAGGAGCTTAGGAGGATACAAATGTACCAATTCCTCCTTTCTGTAATATAAAAAAGTTGATACTAGAGACAAATAAAGAGTGAAGATCACTCAGATTTCCTATCATGGATGGCTTCTGAATGTTTAACAAATTTGGAAATGGAAGGCTGCATATTATAGGGCAAGTCTGGCTGGTGCTACTTTACAGATGAGGGGTACTTTGTACAGTTCAGAGTAAACCTGTAAATAGTCTGAGGGGAATTGAGATTTTATTCAAAACTCTATATAGTAGCAAAAAAATTGGAATTCAGCATGGTAAAATTTTACAATTCTAGCTGAAGTCCCAAGGGTCTAACAGTTAAAGCAAGAAGAAAAACTATTTAAGTGAATTTAACATACAATTTTGAGTAAGTCTTTATCTTGAGGCATATCTATCTATTTACCTATCTACCTACCTAACTATGCAATAGTCTCTGCCCTTCTAAAATATCACTGAAGAATTACAGAGAAGACAGCACACATATTCGTGATTATATAGACAGATATAACTGTTCAGGTCTATAAATATTTTTCTTCTTTATCATTTTACTTAGTCTTTTCTAAACCACAGTAGCGTTTTCAAAGATACTTTGAAGAAAATTTAGCGTTTATAGCAGTAAAATTCTCATTTTAAAAATAAAAATATAACACAGTACTTAATACTTTATTTTTTTGAGTTTATTTATTTGAGAGAGAGAGAGAGAGCACGCATATAGGAGGGGCAGAGAGAGAAGGAAGAGAGAATCTCAAGCAGGTTCCACACTGTCAGGCACAGGCCGATGCAGGGAGCTGAAATTAAGAATTGGACACTTAACCAACTGAGCCACCCAGGCGTTCCACACAATATTTAGATGACTTGTCCATGACTTTATGAGTATTAAGGAACTAACCTAGGATCTATGACCCATGATCTCTGGTGCAATAAATGTCTCACATCACAATACTGCTTCTTAATTCAAGCTTTAATTTGCATTTATTAAATCTGTTATCCAGACTCAGTAATACAGATTTAGACACACTACATCCAGTATTACTATATATAATGGAGTGTAATGTCTATTGTTTCTGGCCACCTGATGCACCTTTCCTCATCCTTTTATTCTTGATTATAAACTTACTGCCCAATTCCCTAGTACATATATTGATGCAGGACTACTCAAAATAAATTACCTCATTTCTCTTGGACACAGGGATTGGTTTGGGAACAGGGCATACTAATCAAAATCCAGGACCAAATGAAGAGAATCAAAAAGAAATGCTTTCTTTTCTGGGAAAATGATTAAACTGGGAGTGGCTAATGATGGTCATCATCCCAATCACATGAAGTAAACTCCTGCAAAATAAAGTTGAGAACAGATAAGCAGATACAGGAGACGGATGGGAAGAAGAGTCCTGGTGAATCTGAAGTTCCAGTGTTACTTTTGACATCATGGTTCCTACAGATTTTCCAGAGACCTTGAGAGCTTTCATAATGTTTCTGGCTTTTTTGCTAAAGCTAGTCAAAAATGAAACAATAGTATGATAATGTTTTCTGGGTTGTTCCCCATATTATTTTGGATAGCAGATGGAATATGATTGGTCTTTTTAACTAAAAGAGTACTAGAATGTCTTCAGGAAACAATATGAAAAAAAATAATTTCATTTCTTGTCTTATTAGAAAATCAAATCAAGCTTGTAGGGAAAATTAATTACCTAAAATAATTTATATATATTTTACTAACATTAATTTTTCTTTCCACTTAACAAACTTATGACATCTTTATACAAATGATTTCAGGAATTTTCCTTTCTTTTTGTTTTTATCCCTTAAGTTTTATGTTTGTTTGTGTATTCTAAACTTTTGACCCAAGTCACTGATCTAATTCACTACTGAAGCTTGCCTGGAAGCCTGAACATAGATATAGATAAATGATGGATTATTACAGATAGATAACATTTCATATATATATATATATATATATATATATATATGTATATATATATGTATATATATACGTATATATGTACATATATATGTACATATATACGTATATATATATACATATACATATATATGTATATATATGTATATATATATATATGGTGTGACATATATATTTATTTATGTGTGTATATTATACATATGTATATATATAGTATATATTTTATTAGGATTGTCAACAGAAATAGAACCAATAGGAGATATATATACATATATAAAATACATATATACATAAATATATACATAAAACATACATGTAATAACTTACTACATATAAAATAAGCATTAAAATATATAAAGGTCTTAAAATATATTTACATATTTATTACAAGAAATTGGTTCACATGACTATGGAGACTGGGAAGATCCACTATCAGCCATCTGTAAGCTGGAGACCCAGGAAAGTAGTAGTGTAATTCACACTGGTAGTATAATTCAGTTGGAGTCCAAAGGCCTGAGGACCAGGGAGCAGAGGGTGTAAAACTCAATCCATAGGCAGAAGAATCCTCTGTCCTGGTGAACCCACTGAGGCAGAGAAAAGCAAATTCTCCCTTCCTCCATCTCTTGTTCTATCCTGGCCCTAAAAGGATTAGAAGAACTTCACCTACACTGGGGAGGGCAATCTGTTTCACTGATTCAAATGTTAATCTCGTGTAAAAGCACCCTCACAGAAATACCCCATAATAACGCGTAGTAAAATATTTGGGCACCCCGTGATTCAGTCAAGTTGACACATAAGGTTAACCATCATAATATTCACCAGGGAATATATCTATATCTATATCTATAGGAATATATAGAATGTATCTTTAGAATATATCTCTACCTATAGAGGGTATAAAGATGCATATATCCTCTATAGGTATAGATATAGTCTATAGATACATACATATATATAATAAAAAATAAAGATGCATATAGATATAGGGATATATCTCCTATAGTGAATAATATAAGGTCAACAGAATAAATTTGGATGAGAGTAAAGGTCTACATTCATGGTAAAGATAATTGCAACTAAATTGAGCATAGTTTTATGCTTATGACTTTATGAAGAAAAAAAAACGATCATAGACCAAGAAAAGAAAGATGCTGAAACATCCCTGGGTTTGAAAACAGCAGGGTCTTGAGTAAGAGTGACTTCACAACTTAAACAAGAAATGAGAGGTATACCAGACAAAGTAACTACTTTTGTGAAAACAGACTTGTGAATTTCAAAACATAGAGGAGTTTGGAAAGATAGCAATAAAAAGAGAATAAATTTTAACTCATACTATTAGAAGTACATGAGTAGAATTAGTAGTATTTTACTGACCACATCTGACATTTTTCAATTCTATATATATCAAGAGTGTAGAACAACTTGAGGGAATATAGAGGGCTGGCTGGTCAAAATTGGGAATGAACATTACGTCAAATTAAGAACAAGTATAATTTATGTTTTAATCTTGCAAAAGGTATACAATTATTCTTTAAATGCAGAGAGTTTAATATTCATTTGGAATATTAGAAGTGAATAACTTTGTAGACAATATGAACACTAACTGCAAACATGTGAAGAAATGTGAAGTAACATAAAGTTTCCATACTCTCTCTTTTGGTTATTATTTTAATTAATATTCTATTTATTAGAATAGAATCGAACATCACACATTATTGGTTTCATTCTTTTACTTTTTAATAGATGTAACAAGCGAAATAGTCTTCAAGTCACAAATATTTTTCATTCTACCTTCTTTGATAGCTAAATATACACTCTAAATGTATCTCTTCTTATTATATCCCTAATGATAATGCTTCCTAATGACATGCTTAAAACCTATAAATATTCTTCAATGAATTTTTCAGGCAAAGAAAAATTTTTTAACTACTTCATTTGCTTTAACCTAGTTCTATTAGATTACTCTTTATGGTGCCATTTAAAAGCACTTTCTTTATTGATCAAAATTACATTTTTTAAATGAGTTGGAGATAGTCTTAAAAATTTTTATGAACTACTAACGTTAACTGAAACATACTTTCCACAAGTTGAGAAATAATATTTAATGATATGCCACTAAAATTATAGCTACTAAATTTGTGATACATTAAAGCTGCATAAAATATGTCTTCATTGATGCTTATGAATTTATTCTGACATTTGTACCTGCAAAGTAATTAAAAATTTAAATTACATACGTGCTTTTATTAATGTCCTCCATTTAAAGATGGAAAGAAACAAAGGCAGGTCTATAATAAATGAAAAATGACTAGAAGCAAAACTAAGAATTACTGTTAAAGAACATTTTAAATAATTGGGTAGTTATAACAGTGGACTAGGCTACTCTGAAATATATTGGGCTTTCATCCCTAAAGGTGCTCAAACAGAGGGTAGATGACATTTGATTCAGATTACTCCACACAGGACTTTCAAATGAGTTAGGAAAATGTAATAGAAGGACTTAAATATCGCTTTTACTATCTCTATATTAATGTCTTATGACTTTATTAAGAAAAAAATGATCACAGACCAAGAAAAGAAAGATGCTGAAACATCCCTGGGTTTGAAAACAGCAGGGTTTTGAGTAAGAGTGACTTCACAACTTAAATAAGAAACAAGAGTGATTACGGCTTTTCTAAGACTGTGCTGGGAAGCCCAGAATGCTTAGGCACTCTCTCCCTTGTCTTTTCCTAGAACATAGTGCATTGCCCTTTCATTGTTTATGCATTAATCTTGCTCCCAAAACCTGTGAGTCTTCAAGTCAGGGCATATATTTATCTTATTCACTTCTGAATATCCAGTGTAATCACCAGTGTTTGAAATAATATGTTTTCAGTGTAAACATTAAAGCATAAAAAGGCAAAGCGAGTACAAAATACATACTTTACCTAATCTGTTCCATAGTCCTAAAGTCCTTAATTACTGGCAGGCAACCTGGACTGGTAAGAAATGAATCAATGTGCTCACAAATAAAACCTTAGGTATACAAAACATAACAGAAGCTAAATATTTAAAAACTGATAAACTTAGGGAATCTCAAGTTTCCTAGATTTTATTCATTTAACGTTTGCTCATTCACTTTCTCATATGCTTATTCCTCTCTTCTATACTAAGTATATTAGTCATGTCTTCTATCTTTTTTGATAAATTTATCATCTCAGAACAAATTAAGGATCAGGCTTCTCCACTGTAAAGTCATTCTATCCCCTCTTTTCTATACTATACTCTTTGAAAGGCAAATCATTATGGCAGCCCATACATATGGAGATGGGAGTTATGTTCCACTCTCAGAAAGTAGTAAAGACTGGAATCTAGTTCCTTCCCCCTGATTTCAGTTAGCAGTAATCTCAGATTAGAAGAATCTGATAAAAAATGTACTAAGTCTTTTTTGTTTATAAAAGAAATTTCTAGGGAGTCCCTTTAAATTACCTCTTAAAGGTATTATATATTAAAGGGAAGTGCTATCTGCACAGACTCTTGATTAAAATGACCAATTGCACAGGACTGACTGGTACAGGATAGAGACTACAATGACTTTTAATAAATGCCATGTTAGTCAACAGTTCACAAGAATATTAGGGAAGATCCATTTCATACTTGCCTTCAAATTTCCTGTTCTTATTGCAATCATACAATAAATAAATTTGTCTCTATTCTATGAATAAATGCGTATTTCTACTGTGAGTGCTTGCATGTTTATGGCATGTCTATATCTGTATCTGCTGCTCAAATGTCAACTCTTTCATCTCTGTGTATTTGTCTCCCTCTTTTAACTAGTCAATATATAAAAACTGTGTGTGTGTGTGTATCTACAAATTTTTTAAAACAAATTTTTAATGTTTATTTTTGAGAGAGAGAGAGAAAGAGTGAGAGCAAGGGAGGATCAGGGAGAGAGGGACACACAGAACCTGAAACAGGCTCCAGGCTCCAAGTTGTCAGCACAGAACCTGACGTGAGGCTCCAACTCATGAGCTGTGATCATGACCTGAGCTGAAGTTGGATGCTTAACCAGCTGAGCCACCCAGGCATCCCTACAAACTTTTAGATTTGATTAGTAGAGATTAAAAATATTGATCTAAAAATCTGTTTAAGCAATCGTGTGTGTGTGTGTGTGTGTGTGTGTGTGTGTGTGTGTAATATATAATATTTAGTATTTCCCACAAAATGGAATTTGGTTCTCTTTCACTTGCCTGACAAATATATTTTGAATCAGTAAATTTTAACATAAGGTTTACAATTTCTGATTCACTTTAAATGTTAACTCACTGCACTCACCTAGGAAATACTTTTTGAGTCCTACCATAATCTAGGCTCTGTGCTTAATATTGGGAATAAAATGGTGCTGAAAAAAGTCTTGGTTTTCACCAATACACATATATTAGACCACTCGTAATTCTCCAGGTCTCTTGGGCTCAGTTCATTTTTTCTCCTTTTTCCCACTGCATTTAATCTTGGATAGTTTCTATCACCATGTCTTCAAATTCACTAATATTTTTCCTTCCATATCTAATATGCTATTAATCTCATCCAGTTTATTTCACTCATGCATTTTTTAACTTCTGTCTCCATATAAAATGCCCAACTTACCTTTGCTTTTTGAATTTATGGAATACAGTTATAATAACTGCTTTAGTCCTTGCATGTTATTTCTAAAATCCATGTCAGTTTTGGGTAGGTTTAGACTGATTTTTTTTCTCCTCATAACCATATATCCTTGGTTCTTTTTTGCATACTTCAAAATGTTTCATTAGATGAAAGACATTGTGAATTTTACCTCATCAGATTTTGGCTAAGACACACACACACACACACACACACACACACCTTCATATCCAGAAAGAAGGAAAAATAGAAAGAAAGAAAGAAAGAAAGAAAGAAAGAAAGAAAGAAAGAAAGAAAGAAAGAAAGAAAAGAAAGAAAGGAAGAAAGGAAGGAAGGAAGTTCTATAAATTTGGTATGTCACGCTCTGTTCTAGATCATAGTTAAAATACTTGGAAATTTGTTATGTGGACCCAAAATAGTATTTTGTCTAAAGCTAATTATTATCAAGAGGCAAGACCTGACCTTTCTAATCAGTGCCCTATGAACTGTGATTATTCACAGTTGGACTTAGAAACAGGCACTCTTCCTGGTTCTTTATGAGCTCTGACACTATTCCCGCTACTTTTTATAGGTGGCCCTCTCCCTGACTTAGCACAGTTTTATCACATGCATTTGTTAATGCATCCACGGAACACTCAAGGGGAAACCACTGAAGATTCCAAAGTTGTCTATGTTCCTTTATCCTCATGTTTACTCTGTTCTGAGGACTTGAGCTGCCATGTTTTTCCCACTAAACTAGGCAATCTCAGCTTTACCTCATTAGTTTCCCATCTCTCAAATATCATTATATATAACTGTGATGCCCAAGTCTTGAGAAACATATTTTCATTCACTTGGTCCAGTTGTATGCCTGTTTCATAAGGATCTGAACAATATTATTAACCAACTTAACAGTTATAAAAACAATACAGCCAACTCAATTTAGCTATCTCTTGCTGCACAACAAGTTATCTCCAAAACTTACAGACTTAAGATAACATGTATTTATTATCTCATAGTTTCTGTATGTCCAAAATGTGGGCACAGATCAACTGGGCCTTTTGTTTCCAGATGTCTTAAAAGACTACGATCAGAGTATCAACCATGGCTCTGGTATCACCTAGAGGCTCACCACTGAATGATCTGGTTCCAAACACATGAGGTAGTTGTTTTCAGTTCCTGTCTATTGGACTGAAGCCCTTAGTTCTTGCTAACTGTTGGCTAGAGGTTACCCCAGATCTTCAAATGGCAGTTTGCTTCATCAGTGCATACAAAACAATAAGGCAATAAAGAGAGAGTGCCAAAAAGACAGAAGCGTCAGTCATTTGTAACCTAACTTAATAGAAGTGACATCACATCAGCTGTGTTATATTTTGTTCATCAGAAACAAATCACTAGGTCTAGCTCACACTCTAGGGAAGATTACACAAGAGTATGAATATCAGCAGATAATCCAAATGCCCATCAAGAGGAGAATAAAAATAAATAAATTGTAGTATATTTATAGAATTAAATACTATATAGAAATTGAGAAGAAAAACAGTGAGGATACATCAAAACATGGATACATCTCATGGATACAAACATGGATACAAAACATGGATACATACACCTCAAAATATTATTCTGAGGAAAAGAAGCCTGACACAAAAGAGAACTTGTTGTACAATTCTATTTATATGAATTTCAAGAACAGGCCAAACTATCTGTTGATGAAAACTGATAAAACAGTAATTATTTGGGAGTGGTAGATTATTGATGAGAAGAGTCACATGAGAATATTCAGTGGTAGAGGAAATGTATTAATGACCAGAGCAGTTCATTATACAGGGATATACATTTGTAAAATTCATTCAGCTGTGCACTTAAGATCAGTGAACTTCTGTTTTATATCTCAATGAAAATTTATACATTAATTAATTTAATCATAAGTCGAAAAAAGACATGCTACAACAATGTCTTCTGATTGATACTAGTGTCTTCCGCTGCTGTCCATTGTCAGCCCCAAATTTAGTTTCTTCTGAGTACCACTCTCTTCTATCCTAGGACTACAACATCACTTTCATGGAGAATCAGATGCTGTCGTTTTTTCTTTAAAGCCATTCTGACAGGTATGGTTCTCTGTGAGGCTTTCTTCAAGCCCATTAACTTAGATTCATCTTGGTACAAGTCTTTATTAATAGAAATGGACTATACCATGGGAAACAAGGTAAAAAGTCTTTTTCTCTGGGATTCTCCCAAATCTACCTGAGTAGTTTTATCACGACCCTAACCCTCTCCTCCAAAGGATTTTGACTCTAGAGATAGCTATGTGGCAAAAGGTCTTCCCCAGGCAAACACCAAGAGTACATATACTTGAATCTCTTCTCTTAATTTCCTATAAATTGATCTCCCAAGCCCAGGACAATGGCTCTTGCATTAGCATCCTACATTTACCTTATTATCTGTTGGTTTTATAAATTCTACGCTAAAAGTTCACAAGGTTCAATTCCTTAATACAGAAAAAAGATTTGTAAAAAATGATCTTTAGAATAACTAATTTGAGCAATTTATAAACCAGTGCATTATCATTACTATACTATGAGCAAAAAATCTTTGATTTTCCAATAAAAACTGAGCAATGCCTCCTTTGTTCTAAGATAAGTCTGCCTTAAGCAACAAATGTTATGGATTCAAAATGTGAAGATAATCTGAGAATCTAATGTTTAACATGATAACTATACTTGACAATTATATAGTTGATTATATAATTGAAATTTCCTAAGAGAGTGGATCTTAAATGTTCTCACCAAAAAAAAACAATGTCACATCATATGAGGTGATAGATATGTTAATTAACTCAACGTAGGGGAATCTTTCCCAATGTATACCTATATCAAATCACCATGCTCTACACTTTAAATGTCTTACAATTTTATTTGTTAATTATACCTTAATAAAGCTAAACAAAATGTGAAGATGAGCAGAGAAAATGAAGGGGAAAAAAAGGAACTGCCAGGAATGAACAAGAATAAAAAGTACATTAATTAGGATTTCATAATACTACCTACATAAGAATATTATCCACTCAATCCAAAGAACAGATAAATTTAGCTTGCTAATGTTTACTTGTATCTACTTAATATGACAAAAAAAGAAGAAAAGAATGGAATGGAAGCAAAACTCAAAGAAAGACTATAGTATCTGCCATTTGCTTTTTTTCCCCCCTTTAAGAAGAAACCCTAGTCATTTCACAATTAGGGAAACTTCAATAATATCTTTATTTTGATTTTTTAAATATTTTTTACTCTGAGAGTACAGATTTTATACCTAACCTTAATTATGATTAGGTTTTCTTTTTTTTTTTTTTTTGCCTCTTTTTATGTACTTATTTATATTATAGCTCAAAGGTTACTCAATTAAAATAAATGCATGATCTTTCCTTTCAAATGCATTTTTACTCAATAGCTTCCCTTCAAGTGGCATCATGTGCCACTCAGTGACATAATTCAGAAACTTGTATGGCATCCTTCACTCCACCCTCTTCCTCTCTCTGCTCCCCAATTAATTAATTAGCAGATCCTAATGCTTCCACCTCTTGAATCCATTTACCTTTCCATCTCTTCCTTCACCACATTAGACTAATTCATGATTATCTCTCTCTTGCAATACCATAAGAGCTTCCCAATGAATCTGCAACCATTTTGCTCCCCTCTAACCCATTAACTAAAGTATGGGTGGAATAACTTTAACAAAATTGAAGACTGATTACAACTCTTTCCTGACTAAATCCAGCAGCCAACCTTCCCTGCCTCAATTCATGCCAGTTTTTTCCCTGCTTTTCATACCTCGCTATTCTCTGCATTCTCAGGGCCTCTAAACACATCATTCCCCCTCAAGAACTGTCCCCATTCCCAGGTTCATATCATTAATGCCTACTGCCTACCCATGCTTCAGTTCTTAGTTTAATGCCCACAGTCTCAGAAAGGTCTTCTCTGACATCCAAACTAGACACCCCTAATGTCAGTAACTTTAGCCTCTTTTTACACTCATAACCTCTATTGTTCATTTCCTGAATCAGTGCTTCTCAACTTTGTCTGCATAAGAAAATTGCCAATAACATCAAATTTTCCAGGATGCTATTAGACAGAAGTTAGACAAGAGCAGAGGCAGGAAGGCCTCAAGGCAAAGTATCAAGTCCTTGAAAGGGAATGACAGAGACTAGAGCTAGAGTCAAGGATCCTGATAAATAAGGTATACATTAAAAGCCTCGGGGCACAACATCCTGACTGTGGGGCTTTCAAGACCGTGGAGCTGACAGATCAAGAGGTGTGGAGCATGTGCTCTCCTCTTCCACCTCTTCTCCAGAATAACCCCTAGACTCTTTAGAATGCATTTGCACTGTGGGTACAGCTCCAGCCCAGATGGAGACAGGCTGCCATGATGGTTCTGGTACAAATCTTATAGGGTCAACTCACCTCCCAACCTGTGCTAAGAGTCCCCCAAATGACTGGAAGCATCCTCCATGAGAAACCATGCCACCGTACGTCACAGCTCTCCCCAGCCCCAAGAAATCCAATAATATCCAATCCCAAAACAACCTAGGGGCTGGCTCCACCTCCTGGAAACTGCCCCATCTCCCACCTGGAGAGTGTTTGCCTTAATAAACTGGTTTATGTTTGCTGCTTTTCTTCCTGCTTTCTTTATTCCAGTGGGGATTCCTAGGTAAATCCAAGGACTGAGACCTCCATTCACACATGGCAGACTCTTGCACCCATAACAACAGGACCCAGACATTAGTATCTTTCTGAAACTACCCTAGAAATTACAATTGTTCACAAGATTGAGAACCACTAATTTATTTATTTTTAATGTTTGTTTATTTATTTTTAAGGGGCGGGGAGAGGTAGAGAGACAATCCCAAGCGGGCTCCATGCAGAACCCAATGCCAGACTCAATCCCAGGAATCTGGGATCATGACTTAAGTCTAAATCAAGAGACTGACACTTAACCAACTGAACCACCCAGGCAGCTCCAGAACCACTACTTAAAACATACGGTTCTCAAGCAGAGCTACATATTAGAGTTGCCATGGAGAGGTTTTAAAAATATTTGAGCTTCCCACAAATTAGTTAAATCAGGATCTCTGGGTATAGCGCCCAGGCATTAGTATTTTATAAATGTTCCCATATGATTCTAAAGTGAGACCAGGGCTAAAAACTATTTCACTAGCTAGATTATACTTCCAATGCTCCAAATTATTCCTTGCTAATAACAGTCACAACAATTTGTTGAAAAAAATAAGTGAATTAATTAATAAGTTTATAATTAATTGACTTGGGTTACTCTGATTATGCAATCAATCATTCTTTTTTGTATAGCCCATAGTTTGCACAGAAAACAATATAACCTTTCTTTAAATTTCAGAGGTCAGCATAGTCTTCATAGGCTTGGCAAGATTTTGATACTGAATTTGGACTCATTCTAGATGAATTAAAAAAAAAAAACTGAGAAGAAGCTACATTTAAAAAAACTGAGGGAAGTATATTGCAATATTTGAACACTGATACATATTAGTAGACAAAGTCAGTAGAATGTAACACTTCTTCATACAAGTTAGCAGTTTTTCTATACATTTCTGTCAACATGCCCCTGATAAGCAAACATAAAAACAGCATGTACCATTTATTGCAAACCTATACACGAAACACAGGCATGTGTGTTTTCCGGATATTATCTCATTTAATTACCACATACACTCAAAAAATCTGTAAGGTAAAACTGGTATCAAGTTCCTAGAGATGAAAGAATTGAAGCTTCATAGTGTTTATGGTATTTAATCATGGTTATTCACCTAAATGAGGTACAATATGGGATCATCCAGGTCAATCTAACTCTGAAGACCTGCTATTTCTATTTAAACTAAGTACCTGCTTTCCTGTGATATTATTGTTATGATAATTTTATCTCTTTCATTATTGTTTTAATGTTTATTTATTATTTTTGAAAGAGAGGGCAAGGTGGGGGGGGACACAGGACCCAAAACAAGCTCCATGCCAACAGCAAGTGGGCCCCATGTGGGGCTTGAACTCCCAAACTGCAAGATCATCATCTGAGCCGAAGTCGGGTGCTCAACCGACTAAACCGCCCAGACATAAGTGCCCCTGTTTGTCTCTTTTAAAAAGCATCTTTACTGGGGCGCCTGGGTGGCTCAGTCCGTTAAGCGTCCAACTTCGGCTCAGGTCATGATCTCCCGTTCTGTGAGTTCCAGCCCCGTTTTGGGCTCTGTGCTGACAGCTCAGAGCCTGGAGCCTGCTTCAGATTCTGTGTCTCCCTCTCTCTCTGCGCCCCCCTGCCCCCTCCCCCCACTCATGCTCTGTCTCTCTCTGTCTCAAAAATAAATAAACATTAAAAAACATTTTTTTAAAAGCATCTTTGCAAGTGCCCTCATGTTATTCAAGTTTCTCCAAAAAATAAATGAATTTACTGCGACATTCATAACGATTTTACCAACTTTTAATTTGGAAAATTTTTAGCATGTTAAAAATATATAGTTGCCATTCCTTATAACTCACTCCTGTTAACACATCAACACCACTTCCTTGATAACTTCATGCTCTTTATTTTGCAAAATACCATTTCAATTAAAAATAGTGGCTAGCTGCCAGATTCAACAGTAGTAATTGCTTGTCCTACTAATTGAAAGCTCAAACCAAAAATTTGAGGAGAATTATAATCTATTAATCTATTTTATAATAACAAAGCCCCCAAATGTGAAATTCAGTAGCTATCACAGTAAAAAATGCCTTTGAAATTAATCAAATTATATATTGCATTCTTTAATAATCAAAGCACATACATTAAATTTTTCTCCATTCCATGTGTTTTTCCCATTTAAAGTAAATTTCTAGATAGAGAAATATCATAGTAACATTTTGTAAAATTATGTATTTCATTACCCCTCTCCAGAAGAAATCAAGCTAATCATAGCTAAACTTATATATCAGCATTTTCGCAATTTGGTGGTGAAACAGGAATGAGGAACAATGGCTAGGTTTTGTTAAGATCATGAGAAAACAAGACATTTGGGGATGATGATCAAATCAGATTACGCTTATCTTTGCATCTCAGCACAAATTTGAGAACATTAGAGTGCGCAGTAAATGTGTGGTATTAATTAATTAGCTAATTAATTAATGGACAAAGATATGAAGTTACCAAGGGTCAGATCCTCAGCTATACAAGTTAATAACATCATCAAGATCCTTTTGTATATTTGTTTTAATTTTGTTCTTTTCTTTGGTTTTTCAATTCCTCAACAACATTGTTTCCTGGGAGATGTGACACCTAAGAACTCTTTTAAAAAACTTATTCTAAATTCTAAGCTAGATTTGTAACTTATTATTAGTTACTATTCATTTGTACACACCACTTCCTCCTGGTGTGTAACTTCAGTATGCAAACAAAATTATGTAAGAATCTGTTAATCACAGAAAAATTATAGGAAATTTTGCCAATGCCTCAAGGATATGCACATCAGGCTAGTATTTTATTCTTCGTATCTTCAGAGATACATAAATATAGAATATAACTAGCACTGGTCATGTGAAATCTTGACACATCTTTCTCCAGCAGTACTGGAAAAACACTGAACATTTTTTTTAAACAATTTTTTTAATGTTTTATTTATTTTTGAGACAGAGAGAGACAGAGGATGAGCAGGGGAGGGGCAGAGAGAGAGGGAGACACAGAATCAGAAAAGCAGGCTCCAGGCTCAGAGCTATCAGCACAGAGCCTGACGCGGGGCTCGAACTCACAAACCGCGAGATCATGACCTGACCGAAGTCAGACGCTTAACCGACTGAGCCACCCAGGCACCCCACTGAACATTCTTTGTACAGTGCTTCTTTTCAATATCCCTAAGTAGACAGATTTTTCTAATCACATTTTTTTTTAACAGTTGCCATTTTATTTTTACCTAGAGAGTAGCTTATATGATACTAGTTACAATTTCAGTTACGGCTTTGGAAACAAGAAACATATTTACACACTCTCTCCCAGCATAAAGTATTCTAATCTGTCAGTCAGTGGTCATTACCTCAAGAAATCCTTTGTGGTAGACTTTTCTGATTTCTTCCATAGTATGAATTCCCACTTCCCAACAATCTTCAATTTCCATGCTGGGAGCCATTGGTTTGGGGAAACCTCTCTCCAGTGGTGAAGCGCAGAAGCTACACTAAGCCAATCAGGTAGCCTATTCCCTAAGTGCACACCATGTAACCCATGCCTAATTAACTGGTGAAAATCTCAAGACATGTAATGATAAATCTGGAACAAACATACTTTGGCTCAGGAGTACATAATATATGCATAAGTAACCTGGATCTCCTCTACCCATTTTTCTTCCAAGGAGGAAGCTAGTCAAAGGATAGAACTAATAAAGGAACTCAGAGTGAAGAGTCAGGGAAAATTGCAGAAAAATAGAATGAAATCCTGACATTATAAAGCTCTGGATCAGAATACCTACACCTGAACCACCTGTGGAATTACAGTGGCTTCATCCTGGGCAAGACGCTCAATTGTATAAGGTTCCATTCTCAAAAGGGATCCCACATTTGGTTTAATGCTTTTCTGTTGGCCTTCTCGACATTCTTAAATAATTTTATCCTAGGACCTAAGTTTCTAAGTGACATCCTAGGTAACAGTGGAGAGTGTCTATGAGCAAAGAAGATACACGTGGCAGCAACTAGCACAGGTGAGGTCATCCAAGCAGCACGCACCTGCCTAGGGCACTCCAGGACTCTTGGGGCTCTGGGAGAAAAGGCTGGCAAGGACCTGGGTGCAGATCCACAGCAGGAGCTGCAGACACAACAGCAGCGGGTAGCAGAGGAGGAAGGGGAAGGAAAGGAGTGACTCCTGGTGGGGGCAGTGCATGGAGCTGGCTTGTCTCTGCACCCAACTGTACAAATGTTAACTCTGAGGACTGTGGGAACCATAGGAAATAAATCACAAGCAAATAAAAGAATATCCTTGGACATCCCAATAAAACATGTTAAGGAATTATTAAAATCCTTCAAAGAGTTTACAAGCTCTGGTTGTGAAAACTGCCGCAACCTGAAATATTGCAAAGCAAATATCCACAGGCTTAAAGAAATAGAAATTAAATTTGAAGACAGTCACGTCACAGTACCGTGTCAGTAGATGAGCTTCCACACAGTGGTTAAGAGACTAGGCTTTTTCCATCCTGTGCTTCACCATTTCACCAATTCATTTAATCTTTAAAAAAATAAAAATACAGAATATTCCTTAAGAGATTTTAGAGCCCATATCTGGTCGTGTGTGCATATTTCCTGCCCAAATTTCGCTCATCAGTCACGTGGCCCCACAAGGATAACGGTAGGGGAAAAGTAGGGCAATGGTGTTGCAAGGAAGAGAATTCTGATTCAGGGGATCACTACCACTTTCCGTCCCATGATGTTTAGGCAAAATTAAGGCTCTCCCCTTAAGTGTCATCCCTACTTTCTGGTTTGGTGATTGTCCCATTTCTAAACTCGTAACCATCCTATCGCTAACTTGGCCACGCACTGAGAAAAAGTAATTTGTATTTCCTGTTCCCAATTATACCTATTCTCTAGTCATCCTACTGTAATCTGACTTCTGTCTCCTATTTTAATGAATTCACTTCCAGTAAGTAACACATAACTTTTTTTTTTTTTTTCTTTTAACACATTTCTTCTCCCAACCCCCACCCCCACAACCCTCGGACTCCAGAATCTTCCCAGCCACTGGCCGCGTCTCTCCAGACACAAGACTCCTTTTCTCACTTCCATACTCTCAGGACCCCCTGGGCTAAGAAGTGCCTAAGAAATCTCAGGCCAAGACCACCGTCTCTAAAAGCCTTCCCTCAGAAGCTCGTATCCACCTACCCGCGTCTCCTCAGCCCCCTCCCCATATTTCCCCGGGCCGTCCTTTGGCGAGGTTCTTGGCTCCTTGTTTGTTTGTTTTTCCTCCAGGTCCCCTTCCCTCGGAGTGCCCCCAAGCAGCCTTCGCCTTTCTCCCCTAAACCCCAGGGGCCGGGCACCCTGTCCACACACCGGGAGAGGAGTCGCAGCCTCCGGCAGCTGGGCCTCCGCGGGAGCAGACGGATTTCCGGGCGGGGAAACGCGCCGCCTGCTGGCTGATGCAGCCGGGGTCTGAAGAGGCGGTACTCGCAAAGTCCCACCGCTGACCTCTCGCAAAGGACCTTCTGAATAAAATAATCAATGCGCAGCTTTCAGCATTCAGTTGAAGTAATAATTTCATTTGGCTGATTCTCCCATTCCGATTCAGTCATGGCCTCATCTATGGTACTTTTTATCTTTCAGTCATCACCATTATGGAATTTAACACGTTGCATCTTAAATATTTCATCTGTCTTATGTCGACTCCCAGAGGTCAGGAACTACTCTTTTCAATTATGTAATTCTGATCCCTGTTGTGGCGTCTGGAATATAACAGCATCTCAATAAATGTTGGTTGACAAACAAATAGGTAAATAATTAGCCATCTTGTCTTTAAAGTATATAAAGGACATCCAGATAAAGATATTTAATAGGCTGTCCATTACATAAAAAAGGAAGTGATCTAAAAGAAGCGTCTTGCCTAGTTGACAGTCATCCACAAATATGCAGAAGTTGAAATTCACATGTATATGTTTGGGGTTTACTTAGCAACTAGGATCTGTGAGTTAATTATTTTCATCAAATTAGGAACATTTTTGGTGACAATTTCTACAAATAAATGTTCTGTTTCCCACTCTCTCTTAGGAATTTCAATCACACATACACTAGACTACTTGAAGCTGTCCCATAGGTCTATGTGTTCTTTATCTTCTATTCTTTTTTTTTTTTCTTTTTTTTTTTTTGGACAATTCCTATAGCTTCAAATTTATTATATTATCCTTTGTAATATGTAGTATCCCATTAATCCATTCCAGTAATTTTCTTTCTCGGACATTGTTTTTATTTCTAAAAGTCCTTTTTGAGTCCTGATTATGTTTTCCATTTCTCTATTCAACATGATCAACCTCTCTTCTTTCACAAGATATGGGATACAATTAAAATAAGTATTGTAGTGTCCTGTTTCTTAACTCTAACCTCTGTATCAATTCTGGATTGGTTTTAATTTAATGTTTTTCCCCCCTCTTTACAGGTCACATTCTTCTGCTTCTTCACACGCCTCATCGTTTTTTTTAAATATGCCACACATTGTGAATTTTACTTGAGTAGTATTCCTGTAATTACTGTCAAGCTTTGTTAACAGTTAACGCATTGTAAATGGTTAAGTCCTCCCAGGTCTTCCTCGTAAGGCTTGTTAAGTGGGATCAGAGCAGCATTTACACTTGGGATCATAATTCCTCACTACCGAGACAAGACCTTTATGAGTACTCTTCTCAGTGTCACACCTCTGTTATGAAGCTGTCCAGTCTAGCTGAAGAGCAGATATTCTTTCCAGCCCTGTATGAGCTCTAGTTACTGTTTCTTCAAATCTTTCAAGGTAATTCTTCTCCTGGACTTAAGGAGTTTCCTCAAAAACATCTGCCAATCATTATTACTCTGATAAAGACTCAGTGAGGACCCTCTGAAAATTTCCTCTGCTGTCCATCTATGCACCTCCTCTCCGGTATTGACATGTGAACTTGAGTTGTCTTGGTGTCCTCAGATTCTCAGCTCTACTTCTTCAACTCAGTGAGTCTGTTGGACTCTCTGGGTACCCCTTTAGTGAACTATGACCTGAAAACTCCTGTAGTCAGTAAAATGTGGTAATCTGTGCCCATTTCATTTGCTTCCTGTCCTTCATGGTTCACTGTCTTTCTCTGCCTGATGTCCAATGTTTATAAAAAGCATTGTTTCATCAACTTTCATCCATATTTTTAGTTGTTTAGGCAGGCAGGTAAACTCTATCCCTGTTACTCAATCTTAGAGGCAGGAGCCCAAAACTCATATGTTTAAATTGAAGGACGACAAGGGGGATAAAGTTGATATCCTGAATTCTCCCATATTGAAACAGAAAAAAACGATGAGAAGCCTGTGAAAGAGACAAAGCATTAGTGGTCATGGAGCATAGAACAATAAAAGAAAATTGATCAAGGGTGAATAGCAAAAGTTTAAGGTAGAATCAAGAAGACAGGGGTAATCAGTGATCCCAAATACCTCAGATAAGTTGAGTCCAACAAGAAATTGTCCTTAAGATATTTTTGGAGTCCCCAGTTACAGTATGTTTGGAAATAAAGTAAAAGTGAATGTTTGCTTATAAGTGGGATATAAGCATTGTGATAGCCAATATAGAACATTCTTTCAAAAATTTCTACTGTAAACTAGAGACAGAAAGGATTGTAGAGAGTATAATGGTGTGAGAAATGAAGTTTTTGTTTTCCCTGTTTACAAGGTGGGGGAAATTAGCAATTGTTTGTTAGAAGAAAAGAGCCAAATGATAAAATATCGTTAAAGATAAAAATAGAAAGAATGATTAATGGAGCACAATACCCAAGGAGAGACCAGAGTCTTCAAGCCAGAGTTTGGATGGAGAGACAAACGGCTTGTAGAGACATATGTAACTTAGGAGTTTGAAAAGGAAGGAGAAATAAGTACATGGAATTTTGGCAAATAGCTTCTAGCTCTTCTTTGAAGTAAGAAAGTAGTTGGCTGGATGAGTGCTTAAATATAATCAAGTACGTGAGGAAAGCGACAACAATGTGCACGTGTACATCCAGGGAATGGGTGAAAATGCTGGGTAAATAATTTCATCTTTGAATTTAAGTAAATAATAATTCCTGGGGATTGATGAAGTTCCTGCTCAGCTAAAGACGTGAAACTATAAATTTGAAGTAAAACTCAATCCTAGAGTTAGATTTTTCCCCCTTTCATTATGCCACTTACAAGACATAGAAACAGAGAAAGATGGTGTGAACAGAATCAAAGTTGAAATTTTGCAAGGTGGCTGTGATGAAAGAGAAATCAGGTAGGATTAAGGGGAGGGGCCAAGGCGTTGAGGGGGTAAAGGGAAGAAAGGGGACACAGGAAGGATTAGTGGCATCCAAAAAAACAAAGCCAAGGACTGAGAATTTTAAGGGTGTCGAACAGCAAATATAGTGAGAGCAAGCTTGTGAGAAATCCAAAGAAACAGAAAACTATGCAAAAGCGGTGCAACGGATTCCCAGATTTCACAACTGAAAAAGCTTTCAGTTATGACTGCTCTACTGTGTGGCCCCTTATGTGTCACATTGTCAAATTCTCAAAATTTGTTGAATTTGGTTGTCAAATTCTCAAAAGAACATATGGAAATGGTTGGGTAAGAGTGGGTGGTATGTAAGAAAACAATGTCTTGAGCTTTCAAGAGAAGGCCTTTTGATCATGAGTGGAAGATGCTTTTTCATCCTCACCCTCAGTATGAAGTGTGTGAGGGGTGAGACAATGAACAGATTTCTCTAAAGAGAAAAGTAATAGAAATAGTGCCCATGAAGTCTTTCTACCTAATTTCACATATTTTATGTGTATTTCTAATTGTTTCAATTTCAACTGACTTGGTCTTTGAATTCTGGGGAGGGCCTTATTTAGTTAATTCATACACAGAACCCTAATAGGCTATCTACCGAAACAAGAGGAAAAGGATTTAGTCACATTAGTTAATGAGTGTAGTGGGAATGACAGTCAGGCAAATCAGTTGGGTAATAAACGCAAACCTCCCTATTGGTCAATTCCAAAGAGTGGTATTAGACTGGCTGGGAAGCCAAATAATGATCAGGTTGGCATATACCTCCAAAGAGACTTTACTCCAAAGAATCCTCATGCAGAGGATATTGCTTGAGTTTTCTTCATAAATAGAACTTTGGGGGAAAAAACAGGTATTTTTCAAACTGAAATGAAAAACTATCATCCCAATTCTTCTTAATGCTCCAGGGAAGCACATCCTAAACACTAGAAATAATCAGATTTGCCTTCTCAGGTGCCCGGCGGTACAAACTTCACTGATTGTTGCCCTTTGGGACAGTGCAGTCTTCACCGGCTTGCAACCAGAGCAGTGATAGAGGGCTCTATGCACAGTAAAGGCCCAGCACTTGGGGTTTAATGTGAATTGGGTCACTGACTTGAAATTCTTAATAACTGTATCTTTGCATTTGTGCTTTGCAAGTGAGCATAGCTCAGAGACTTAGAATGTCTATTCATTTGAAGTCCTATCTCCCTTTACCTCTGCTGGACCGATTTTTGGCCACTCCCTCTCCCAGCCTGCCCAATGATAGCACCTGCCCTTTGTCACCACCTAGATCCTGGTCATGAGCATCCAGAGGATGTAAGTCAGGTGCCTTTGTCATGATGGGACTTGGTGGTGATCATTCCTCCCCAGACACCAAAACCTTGGAACTTTTCATAGGAGTCTCTCACTCACCCTGAGCAAGGTAGCTAATGCCTCCAGGGGCAGAGGTCTCAGTGCCCTTTGTGATTGTGGAATGACTTCCCTGCTCTATGAGATTCAATGTGTTGGTCTGGAGCCTGGCAGGAGGTGGGGACCCAGAAACTGGTGAACCAGGCTGTCACAGACTATGAATCTGCAGTTCTCTCTTGTCCAGCAAGAGAACAGGCACAGAACTGAATATGAGAGAGGCTAATGTCCAGGAGGAGGCAAGAGCCCGGAACAAGGACTTTCATCTCCCTATTTATTGAGTGCACAAGATATTACCCTTGTGGTGAACGTGAAGAAAACAAGATCTTACACACGTGGTGAACGTGAAGAATACAAGATCTTATACACGTGGTGAATTTGAAGAAAACAATCAGATAGTAATGATTAACTTGTGAGTGTAAGCAAAGGGTCTGGGAGGCAAGTGGAGTTTGTGATCAAAGTACATTGGCGCCAGGTGGAAAGTTATTCCCTGCAGGTGATATAACAAGTTACTCGTGATCCCATTACAGTATCTCACTCACTAACCTCGGGCGCTTTTGCCCTGTGGTGGCAGCATCCCCCCCCCCCCCAAGCTTTTTTAAATTCTTCTATGTAAGTAGAACCTATTTCCCCACACAAGGCAAGCCCCTTAATCATGGGACAGGACTCCCAGGTGCCTGGGTATGTCTGCAATAGTCCCCCACATATCCCCCTGTCTAAAGAGCATGCAAGTAAATAGTAAACTGAAACTATGTATCTATATCTACATCTATATCTTAGGTTGAGAAAGAGGCAGAAAGACTGCAGAAGAAAGGAATTTTGTATTTCATATTTTAGTACATTTACTAGAAATTGTTTCCTGCCTTTTGAAAAGGGTCCTACATTTTTATTTTACATTGAGCCCCATAAAGTATGTTGTTGATGTTGCTCTGAGCTCTTGGCAATAGGAAATGACTTGAAGGGTTTAAGCCACTTAACTTGCATTTGGCAGATTCTGCAGAAGATTCCTAAGAACGTTCAACTATTCTTCCATAGACAAGTGCCCCCTCTTTTCTCACAGATATTCTAGTGGGATAGTTCTGTATGCATGCCTATGACATTTTAAGTTCTGGAGGCTGAAAATTATATAAACTGCAATACTTATGAACTGAATGATTTATCTTAAGTATCCCAAACACCATTATAAATGGTGTGTTCACACCTCTTTGAAATCTACTATTGATAAGCTAATGTTAAACAAATGTTTATTTCAGATTTTGTGCTCTGATAAATTATCTAATTTAACCATGAAAATCTATGGTAGGAATTAATCATTATTCCTAGTTTAGATATGGGGACACTGCCTGAAAGGGTTATATGTCAGCAGTTATGTAGTGGAGTTGGGAATCACATCATAGCCAATAGGCAACATTATATACGGGCTGTCAAGGTTGGACCTCTACCACACGGAAAATCCTTGATTTGGGAATCATGCTGGAATTTAAAATTCCCATGTGATTTTTAGTTCAGAAATTCCATTTCAAAAAAAATCTATCAATCTTAACACTTTAAATCAGAAGTCTTTTCTCCATCCCAGTTTTAATTAATACAACTTATCTTGATATCCTGGATAAAGTTTTTACTACCCCTCTACCAATACTGTCCACTAGTTTTAAGAGAATTCAAACTTTTCTACAGTATACAAAAGGATATTGCAACATGAATTGTGTTATAAAGGGATTCTTGCTTACAATACACTTGAAGAATTGCATTTCAGACATTCTTTCTCCTCATATAGTATTCTGTATTACTATACATATTGAGAAAATTTATCAAATCCAAAACATATTTTAAATAATGAATACCTTTTTAAAATATTCTATTTGAAATTCATTTATTAAATTAGCTAAATAATAAGTTAGGATTTTTTTCCCAATGAAATATAACTGGTCATTTTTTTCATAGGTAATCAAAAATTATATTAATTTTTTCAATGAATTGAATTTTTTATTGTTATTATTTGGGGTTTATGATTATTTTCTTTATGTTTTCATCAAGAATCATAGATATTTTATGCAGATTATGAACAACCCTAATGTGTTATCAATGAGTATGGTGAAACAGAAGAGAAAATAAACTTCCATGGACATACAAAGAAAAATAATTCATACATCTTTGAAAGAGAATTTTGTTTCTCGAATTTTACTATTGGATAAGACTAGAATGTAGGTTCCCAAGTCAAGAAATGAGAAAAACTTAAGTGGTAATTGCTGAAGCAGAGAGCCCATTTAGATCAAAGAGATATTGTTTAAAGGACTAAAGTTAAAATATGTTTTTATTATAGCTTTTAGCTGGCTTCAAGATCTATTGCCTTTGAGGTTGAAAAAGCACTCCAAAGAGGGCAATAATGATTCCAGAAACCAAGATTATACTCTATTGATGATGTCCTTTCCTTTCCTCCTGTAAGTGGTTTTCTATTACTGATATATACCAGACCAAATTGTGTACTGCTCTCTATGAATAATGAAAGCAGCCATAAGCACAAGAAATATAAGGGGAGTGCTGTAAACAGATACTTCTGTTTCATTACCACTGTTTTATTAACAAATCACTTCCATTAAAGAGATTATGAGATTGCAAAAAGCAATCCAAAATGAAATAGTCCAGGCCTAACTTTCATTTTGTAATGAATTGAAATGATTTGCCTGCAGTTGATTCAGTTCCTCATTGTTTCTGTGACTGCACTAAGTCCATTTTGTATCTTGAATTGTGAGTGTGCTCTCCCCAGTAGGGTTCCTGAATCATCTTTTCTAGGGGAAAAGGATGTTTCCAATTAAATCAAGATTTATTTCTCTCACCTCCTAATGTGGAAAGTAGTGTGTTACACATAATATACCTCAAATTGCCACAATGTGCTCAAGAGCCCTATACTTCTTACCATAGTTACTCTACAATCCAAGAGTTTGTGACAAAACTATAAGCTTTTTTTAAATAGTCATGACTCAAAACTTACTATTAGCATCATTTTCAATGTTAAACTAGTACATCATTTTTGAATACTGAAACTTTAATTTCTGGGGAGATCCACAAAGTGTCCTGGAAAATAGGTCTTGTGTTTCAGAGCCTAAAATTATTTGGGATTATTTAGGTGTACACAATCTCTGCTTTAAGATGGTAAAAAGAGATGTTAGTCATATTTTTGTTTCATTTTTGGAGCTTGAAAAAACAAAATGTTGGCAATATTCTACCCATCAAAATTGATTTTGAAATGGTCTATGGAAACCAGAAATCTGAAAATCACAGTTCCTAAAGAAACCTATTGCTGCAAAATAACAACTCACACCAATATCCTCAAGTAAAAAGGAAAAAAGGGGAATTAAACAGAATTGGTTTCCTAGGGAATGGTTGCTAGATAAATTTTGATCTTATAAAATTCCTCTGAGGTTTGGCATTCCTCAGAATTTCCCATATCTGCCTACTATTGTGTTCAAACTTTCTGTATACTATACATTTAATAGACTTCATTAACAAGGTTCTACAAGTTAACATTTTACACTGAACTTAAAACATAATTGAATCCTGCAAAATGCAAATTATTTTTTTCTATTTATTCCAATATGATTGAGAAATTTTGTGCATTTCCAAAATAACTCAGTTTTTTTCTTGGACAATTAAAGCAGCAAATATTCAGAAGAATTAATTTGAAAAACAGAGAAAAATATAAAATGAAGAATAATATAACCAGAAAAGCCCAAACCAAAGATGTTACTCATTATTTTATAATTGTTTTTCTAAGCACTTGTTTGCTTTAGAATATGTGGATTTTAACGTTCATATGGTTGTCTCTCTCTCTCTCTCTCTCTTTTTTTTTTTTTTTTTTTTTTTTTTTCCAGAAATGTATCATTTAAAAGGAGGTTCCTGGCTGGCTCAGTTGGTAGAGCATGCAACTCTTGACCATGGAGTTATAAGTTTGAACCCTATGTTGGGTGTATAGAGTACTTAAAAATACAATCTTAAAATAATAATAATAATAATAATAAAAACAAAAGGAGGTTATTTTTAGGAACTGAGTCTAAGAACTACTTCATCAAAGAAGACAACATTTTCAGTTTATTTGGGTATTAATATGTTGCTTTTCAGGGAGATTATCTCCTTTACCCTTCCATCAAAAATGAAAAGTGTGCTTATCAAACTATACCCTTTGCTTAACTATGTATTTAAATATTTTATATTTTTATTTTCTAGTCATATTTTTATGTTGTCTTTTCACATCTACCATTTATTACTAGAAAGCCTTTTTTAAAGTTTATTTATTGAGAGAGAGAGAGAGAGAGAGAGAGCACGTGTGTGTACATGAGGAGGGAAGGGGCAGAAAGAAAGAGAGAGAATCCCAAGAAGGCTCCATGCTCCAGGCTTGATGGAGCCTGAAACCGGGCTTGATCTTGCGACCATGAGATTACCACCTGAGCTGAAATCAAGAGTCAGAGGTTTAGTTGACTGAGGCACCCAGGCGCCCTAGAAAGCCTTTTTAAAGTATATTATAGATAATCCATTTATATGGCCTTGTTTGAAACTTTACATAAAGGTTATTAAACTCATATGGGTTTCCCATTCAATACTATTATAATAAGGTCACCCATGTTATTGAACACAGCTACATTCATTTATTTTTTCCCGATGTATAATATTCCATTAGAAAGTATTATTACATTTTGTTTATGGAATTTATGATGTTCGAGGGTTTTTTCTCCATTACAAAAAGTGCTTTTCTGAACTTTAATTGTATGTTTCCTAATGTACTTTTAAAAGAGTTCCTCTTCGATAAACAGGAGTTGAACTATCGGATCACAGAAGTAAAAGTATATTTCCAAGATAATGCCAAACTGTTTCCCACGCTGATTATCCAGTTTATGCTCCTGCCAGCATAATTGACCCCGGTAACCTACCTCATCTGTAAAACTCAGTAGAGTCACACTTAACTTCCTTCCACCTATTCAATGGGCCTAAAATAGTGTCTCATAGCTCTCTTGACATATTTTTGTGACACTAATAAAGTAGAGACAGCACGTCTGTTTTTTTAGCTATTTATATTACTTTTCTTGCAAAGTACCTGCTCGTGTTTGAATAATTTTTCAATTCTGTTTACTTCTTGATTCTGAGAGTCTTCATATATTTAGAAATTAATACTTTGTTGCTCACATAAACCGCAAATATCTTAGTCCAGTTTGTGTTCTGTCTTATCACTTTTTCTAAAATGCATTTTTGCAAGCTAAAGTTTTTAATTTCTATATTTTCAAGTTTTCAATCTTTACTTATGATTGTTGCCTTGTATCTCATTTAAGAAATCTCCATTTTCTATGTCCTCACATGTAATAGTCACACCTTTGGTCAATAACCTGCATGCCACTTCTATCATAAAGCAAAGTTCCTCATAAATAGAAGTCTTTTTCACAATCTTCTGCTCTCTACTATTGGCAATTTTCTATCTTTGTTTTTTTTGTTGGTTTTTTTTTTAATTTTTTTTAATGTTTATTTATTTTTGGGACAGAGAGAGACAGAGCATGAACGGGGAGGGGCAGAGAGAGAGGGAGACACAGAACCGGAAACAGGCTCCAGGCTCTGAGCGGTCAGCACAGAGCCCGACGCGGGGCTTGAACTCACGGACCGCGAGATCATGACCTGAGCTGAAGTCAGGCGCTTAGCCGACTGAGCCACCCAGGCGCCCCTACAATTTTCTATCTTTGAATCACTCCTGCACAGTCTTAATATTTTCATTTTATAATAGGTTTTTCTAATCGGCTTCTTTTTTTATTTCTTTTTACTGGGGAGGTTTGACTATTATTGGCCCTTTGTACTTCCATACAGATTTTAGAAGTACTTTATTAATTTAAGAAGAAACTTGTTTGAGCAAACTTGAATCTATATTTAGGCAGTATTGACACATTTACGGTATTTAAAATACATGAAAATTAAATATCTCTTCAATTATATGTCTTCATGTAAGAGTTACTCGGCATGCATGATAATTTTTATGAATGCTAAGTTGTCATTTAAAAAGGTTTTATTAGTTTATAGTTCTTTCCAATGGGATTTAAAATGAAACATATAGCATCTGAATTTTGGAATATATTAATCCTTTCTTATGCCATTTTTATGACAGGTAGATTTTTTCTCTAAAATATAACTATATACAGATATGTGTTATATATGATGTATAACACAAAATACATTAATATACATTAGGTATGAGAACAAGGCATATATCCATATGATAAATGGATATCCATATGATATGGATAAATTATATAATGTAATTTATAATTATCTAATATAAAACATATACTAGAGAATTATATATCATATAAAATATCAAGGATATCTACATAACCCACAATTACTTATATTACCCAAGTCAGCAATATACTGCTTTATTTTTAACTCATTTTATTTTCCAAACCTTGATAACGTTGTTTCAAAGTATCTCATGAATATTCTTTGTTGATATTTTATTGTACTTATAACATCCTTGTGTCATAAAGCTATCTCATTTGGAGGGAAAATATTAATACTTTTGAGCTTCATCAAAGATAGTAGTGTCTTTTATAAAAAAAATTTGTTGTTGTTTAATACTTTCTACTTTGCATTCTTTTCAAGAATACTATTGCCACTCTGTTTTGTTATTTGGTTTATCCTATATCTTTGACCAGTCTATTTTAACTGTTTCAGATGTATCCCTGAAAAACAGCATGTGGTTGTATTGTTATTAAAGATATATTTTTTGGTTTGTATCTAGATTGTTAGTTTCTTGGGAAGTAGAACTGGGTTTTACATGTGTTTATATCCCCTGAGAAGTCTACACTGTTCTGGACATGAGAGAAGCCCTGTAGGATTTTGATCTATTAATTTTGACATAACATCATTTATGAATTGTCAATATGAACAGTTGTAGTTGAAAAATCTGAGGACACTTTGCCTTAGAGATTAGTTCACTATCACAATACCATTTAACCTCTCTTAACTACCCTCTTTCTAGCTGAAAAAGAAGAAAAGTTAGGTTTACTCATCAGGAAAACTGTTACAAATGCTGAGTATAAGGCATTTAGAGGAACGCTTGGTAACATTACTATGTCTTCCATAAAAAATGAACACAGGTGCTACTGGCTTTTCATAAAATAAGTTCTTAGAGCCTAGACACTACTTATTCACCATAAAGATCGCAGTTTAAACTTCCGCTGAGATGGTATGAAAGCGTACTAGGATTCAAGGCTAGCCAGGAACCAGAGAACTGAATTAATTGGTTAAGTCTGTTCAAGGTGACAAGCTGCCGGCTGGCAGACAAAACATTTAGAAACCAGGCTGAAAATGCTACATCTAATTTTACTTAGGATGTAAGAAGAGATCCAGAAGACTTGCCTGCTTACTGGCAATATAACATGTATCCCCTTGCTATTCTCATAGCATCTGGGAGGAGGTGTGCTCTCGGAGGAAGAAGGCAGCTCGTCTCCGTGGGTCTTTACCTAATTATTATAAAAATATGTTTGTGGCATAATGTAAAGTCTGACACAGAGAATGGCATATTTTTGTCACAAATGTAAACACTTATTTAATCTGATATAAAAAGAACGCAAGCAAATTTTTAGCAGTCTAAATTATAATACAGTACTTTTTTTTCTAATTCAATTTCTTAATAGATAATTCATTAGGTTCAGAGGTATATTTTTTCAAGGCTCTGTGTACAATCTCCATAGATGAGTGCACACAGCACTTACACACGTCATATATTCTGTGCGTGAGGGTTTGTGTGAAGGGTGTGCAACATATCAGTATGTTGCAGACAGAGAAGGAAGTAAAAGGCACAAATCTTAGATAGCTTCACAAAGGCCATCTAAACTCTTACAGGAAAATCCCTTAATATAAAACCTTGCCAGGTAGACAGTGGTAATCTTTTCATTTAACTTTCTATTTTATTTTATGCTTTGATTAGCAGTCCATGTAATCATTCATTTATTTTTGGAGTTGTGGGGCCTCTAGTGGTGTCTGGAAAAAACATACAATGAAAATATTGCAAGACTTCACACTGCTGTCTCCTGGGATTGAGAACTCTAAAAAATGCTGAGTATTATTTTAACTTAACACAATTACATATGCATGATTTTCACTCAATACAATGCTCTTATTTAACAGTTTTAGATTTTGGTCCCGCTTGTTCCAAAGCTGCTGTTATTTCTAGACATATATTTATAGGAAAATAATATGGAAATAATTATTCTATTTTTTCTTCATGCTGTTTCTTACCTTTTCCCCAGAGGTCAGCATCAATATTTAGATGTTACAAGAAGATATTTTCCCCAAATTAGTAGCAATTATTTTTCAAAGGAGTGGAATCAAATTATTCAAATTTGCTTAGGAGTGTTACAAGCATTTTATTTTTAACCCAAATTTGATTTTTAATTAATTTAATTTAAAATGTATATTTTCAACATGACCTGGTTTTCCCCAAAATTTCTGAAGCATTTACACATCATAACACTAGATCTGTTGGAATTAATAAGCTTACAGATATCAAAACAAATGTAAGTTTGCTTGTTTAATATGAAAAACTGTATCTTTATTCAGAGTCACTGTATTTTAAAATACCCTAAATGAAAGAATAATTATGCTTAACTGAATTGTGAGCTAATTTACTAATGTGTTCTTCAAGAAATATTAGACTAGCTCATCAATATCTTCAAAATGTACTACTATTTCAATTACATTCTATATTTTAATCAATTGGATCTCTACCCTACTCTGACAAAAAAATAGTATTGATTCAAAAGGAGACCTCAACAAAAAGAAAAATGTACAACTTGCCACAATAGGCAATTTGGCACTAGTGTTTTTCAACATATGGTACTACACGCAGAACAGGGATTGCCTTTGGGAGTGCCAAGATCTCTTCTGAGACGTTCTTTGTTTCTATTTTAAAATCTTACAGATTGAAAGTCTAAAAAAAAAAAAAAAAAAAAAACACTGAAAGCAGACAGTAATATACTCCACAGTTAAGTATTTTCAAATTTATTACCAGTATTAGCCTGCTGCTGGAGTTATTCACTAGACTACAGATTTTAAAGACATTTCCCAATTCATCATGTTTACTACACAATTCCCCTCAGATTATAATGAAGGAGTTTACAACTAGAGATTAGAAGATAAAGACAATGCTGTATTTAGTGAGAAACATAGAGTGATAAGAAAATACAAACTAGGTGTCTACTGATGCCCTTTGCAAGAGAAGATTATTCTGCAGCTTTATCACACTTACACTTTATAAGATAGCTGAAGAAAATGAAGCATAGGAATATGTGAGCTATGTACTGGCAGTTATTGGAAATGGGTTTTTGATTTAGTTGCCAACTGAGAATTCAGAAACAAAATAAAACCCTTTCATGGCCATCAGAAAATATGACTTTCTAAATAAGAATAATGAATATTGTCTACATAAATGATCCCCATGTTAATTCATCTAACATCCTTCAGAGCCAGAATAGCACTATTTTAATAGAATTCTGATGGTGAATGTCTAACATTGAAAAGTCATTTGTATACACACATAAAACCGTGTTATATAAAACTGTGAGAAACACCATTCCCATAATGAAATTGACAAGGCAAAAGTGAATACTCTTTGAAAGAGCCAAATTCTTAACAGTTGCCAACCCCCCTTAATGTTGATATTACCAAGGTGTTTAGTGATGAGTAAAATTCAGCTATGTTTGGCTGAATTCAGCAAGTTTCTGGGTTCAAGAGAGTGGTAAGAAGGATGTGCTTTGAAGAAAGGTTTATATTTGGGATATATTTTGAAGTCCAGAGAATCACATGTCATGTTTGAGTTTCCATTAATTTAATTAATTCTTGTCAATCAGTACTTATTGACCATGTTAATGTTTTTTTAATGTCTTATTATCAATCTTTTCAAATATGGTTAAAACTTACATAAATTACTATAATAAATTTACACATATGCAATATCCATCTTCAAACATGTTACGCTTTGTATTCTTTATTTATTAGGATCAAGATGCAAAAAGTTTAGTTAAATAGAAATAATATGAGAACAGCATCAGAAATTTCTAAGCCTTTTTAGGAGAATGTTTAGCAGTCATACTCCTCTCCCCCAACCAAATAAAACTAGATAAAACACTTCAATACCAAGCATTAGCTTTGTTCATTTGGGTGTGTTAAAACTGAAAGGCAAGTTATCGATTTACGAAAAATTAGATACTAGAATTTTGGTCCTGACTTGACTACTACTGTATACCTTTTTTAAACCTTCTTTTTTCACATTTGAAAAATTTATAAAACACAAGTAAAATATATGTGTATGTATATATTATGTATATATGCACACACATACATATGTGCTTTAATAAGCTGATATTTATACACATATAAATACCAAGATATGTGTGTTTTACATATCTGGATACAAATACCAGTTTCCTATAGCAGTTGGTACATTTTTGAAAATAAAATCTTCTGAACATCAGTTAATTTTCATTTAGCTTTCAAACACTGCATCTCAGTTTTCAACATTCCTGAAAGCCCTTACAACCCCACACACAGACTTTAAGGGAAAAAAAAAAATAGACCATCAGTGTTAAGAGGTTCACTTTGAAGGTGAAATAAATGATAGTTCTAGTATAATAAATAGTCTAGCCAATATCTCTTCAGAGATATTTCTGTATTTAGTAAATTCATACAAATTCAATTAAAATTAAAACCAACCTAAAATACCAAGTTGGAAGTAATGTCTCTGACACTTTAGAGGTATTTTCTCTTAATTACTATTTTATTTGAATTTTTGCATCATTTCAACATAGGGGCATCATAAATACGTCTCCCAACTTTCTGATGAAGAGCTCAGATGTCATATGTTTTCTCCAAACAATGTAGAACAATATAAGAGCAGAGGACAGGGCCTTCGTTACAAATGGCGAAATCCACCGCCTGTAGAGTGGGAGAAACTCGAAGATGTAGCTCAGTGTTTTTGATACTATGTAGGGCCTTGAAGTAAACTTGCTTTTTTTTTTTTTTTTTTCCCCTAGACCTTTCTTCTTTGACAAAGTTCAGCTTGACTTTCTAAACAAGATTAATGTTTATGGTCGACACAGATTATTCTGATGTCAGTCAAGGCACTGCTCTTTCCTTGGTTACTAAAACAATATTGGTACTGGCAGGTATAAAACACGTTTTCCAACACAGGCAGACAGTGAGTTCAGTTTGGAATCTGAATCCAAATTAGGTCCCATATTAATTGCAAATGGTAAAAACCTTTGCTTTAGTTTTCTAATTAAGATTAATGATGGTGGTTTGAAGGGCTGATACCAAAACCCTGGCATTAACAGCAATCATTTTTCAACTATGGCAAACATGCTTTTCACTTGAATACTCTCTAGTCCAAAATAAGAGTTGGCAAGAAGGTGGTGTGGAGAGGGGCAGAAGCTTCGATAGCAGCATTTCTTAAGACTAAACCACAAATATATTGAGCATACAGAAATCTCAGGAAAACATCATTTCAGGCAGTACAGATCCTGTCAAAACCTGCCCTCCAAAAAAAGAGCTCAGCTAATATGAAAAACAAGGGGCTCCATGTTCTTGAATGAAATTCTATTGAAAGTTATAAATAACTGGTAAAAATAAATGTTTCCAATTAAAGTGCTTCTGGATATCTGTTGATTGTGAGTGAGATGATTTACACAGAGTGCACAGCCAGAGCACAGATACACCATCTGGAACTACTAACCGAGAAACCCATAAACTCATCGATGTATTACATGACTTACTGTCAGGCCTCCATGGAGTAGGTATCATCGGATTCTAAAGCTTCACATTTAGAGCACTTTAGAACTCGCTTAAGACAGAACATGTTTCATTCAAAAAAGCCTCCCTTTTTGGATGGTGTTGTGTATGTTCTGCAAACAAATTCCTCAGAGGGAGATGAAAGAAAATCTGGGGAAATAGCAACCAGTAAGATTTTTCTCCCAGCTGCTTTGTCTGTTTTAGACGACCACAGAAATTATACAGTGGATTTTGTTCCACAATCAGTAATACACGTCATGTCTGAAAATATAGACCTCTTTGGAAGGATGACTGCTTAGTGCCCTTAGGATTTTGAGGTGGGTGTTTAACTTTTTTTACAATTATATGAACACAAGAGAGCTTTTGTGTGCCAAGACATACATGTTCTTTAAGCAAACAAAAGTGGAAAATTTTAGCACATTCCACATTAATAGAAACAGAATTGAATTTGCCTGAGTTCTGCTTATGAATGGCATTATTTATACAGCTGTGAATTGTATTGAAACACGACAATGTGGGGGAAAAATCTACATTCATTGAATTATCCAGCTGACTTCTGTTTTTTTAATGCACACTCATCACAAAATAGAGCACCAATTTTTTTAAAATACTGAATGCTTTCACAAAAAGTTTCAAAACTCTTTCTCTTTTGGTATAACTGCTTTTCAAATTGGGTTATGACCTATAGAAAGGAATTGTATACACGGATTTCTTTTGTTAACATATCTTATACTTTTCTGTTTTTAAGTGTGAAGACCTTCTTGTTCTCTAGCCCTAAATGAGAGAAGAATCTCATTCTCCAAATCTACAGTCTCTCCTGACATTGCTTCACTACAAAGAACCTATGTGTTCTTATCTGAAAACCATTCCCCATAGTATATAGAGATTCCTCCAGCTACTCCTCTTGAAATGGGCAGAACAAGTGTCAGAATATTTTATTTTTCATCTAAAGTAGAAGGCAGAGTTAAATTCTCGGCAATTCTTGAGAACATCAAAATGGTGTGATCAAAATGAAAATCTATATTAAAATCATGTGTTCAAAATCAGAATCTCTATGATCATCGCCAACACTAACCTCAGTTCCACTGCTGGGAATGATATACTAAAGGGCTTGTTCACCTCTAGCAGTGGCAATTAAGAAATATAAACAGATATGCTATGAAACAGGTAAGAGCACACAAAAATGAGTAGGAGAGGGCATGTTTTTGGTGACTTCAGGTGGCAGCAGTGAGCCTTGCTCATCTATAAACTGTAAGTTCCTTCTCTCCATCTATATCACTGTCATATCCCACATATGCCAAACAAGTGAATATTCTTGAGTTTCTGAATAATACCAAACTTTTGATGCATAAGTTATTGACCTTTTGTATAGTTGGTTAATTGGCAGATATGACAATTGACCTATTGATTTGTCTTTTTTATCAGCTTTTTTTTTCACCTGGTATAGGATCTTTCTTGATAGGCATTTGCCCTTATCAATTTTTTCTTCCAAGAGAGCTGGGATTATCTGTTGTGTTTTATTTTTTATCTAAAATCTCCAAGTTCCATACTCTGTGAACCAATCTTAGTATAAATTTTTCATTGCTGTTTTAACAAACTTACTAGCTTAAAACAAGATGAATTTATCATCTGTTTCCATGAGTCCAACATGCATCCTACCAGGAAAGAATCAAGGTTTGGGCTGAGCTATATTCCTTTCAGTTGATTCTAGGTGAAAATACATTTCCTTGTCTTCTCTAACTTCTAGATGCCACCCACATTCCTTGGCTGGTGGGCTTGTTGTCCACCATCAAAGCCAGAAAAGTCACATCTCTCGGACTCTTTCTTCCTTTGTCTCATCCATTTCTCTGACCACAGTCAGGAAAGGTTCTTTGCTCTTAGAGCCTCATACATGTCAACAGATTGAGCCCACCAGATAATACAGGATAATCTCCCACTCTCAAATACCTAACATTAAATGACATCTACAAAGTCCCTTTGCTGTGTAGGGTAAAATATTCACAGGTTCTGGAGATTAAGATGTGGACCTCTTTGGGGGTTATCATTCTGGCCTACCGTACCACCTGGATAATTCTTCCTAATTTCATTCACTATGAGTTACCTATTTTATCCTCAGGGACTATAAAAAGTGGAGATTCAGACTTGGTAGAATACCTGGCAGAGATCTGGGTAAGATCAACATATATGCCTCTACCCCCATTATCTCGGCTATGCGCTTCCAATAAGAAGCTCAACCAGTTATGGATACATAAGTGTTCTTGTCCCTGCAGTTATTCAGACAAGTGGGGAAATAAAGTGGTTGTCTTTAATATCGAGCTCCTTCTTTTCGTGTCTGTTTTACCACGTTTTCTCCTTATCTTTTAATTCTTATATTCTGATGGATTCCAGAACTTTAGACCTGCCTATTTTCTCTAATATCTAATTTCTGTTCTCCAAGCGTTTGTTCCTCTGCCTAGCTGAGTGTTCTCAATCTTAATAGTTTCTGAATATCACCCTCTAGGCAATATCTGGATATTCCTTCTGCTTAATATAGCACATACTGTTACAACCTCCTGCTCTATTGTTCTCTCAGTGTCCCCAAAAGAAAAGAGGTGTCACTCTCATATTAGGAAAATTTGAAGAGAGTTTAAAAAGAGATTATTTACAAAATTTTACAACACTGCAAAAAACTGTGGGATAATTTCTGGCTAGGAGAAGCAGAATTGTTATAAGCCCTAGAAGACCCAAAGGAACAAGAGGGAATGTTTACTGGAATACATAAGGTGAAAGTGAGAGAAGGTCACTGTTGGAAGAGCAGTGAACTTCAGTGAGACATATAGCCAACCCAAGATAGACCTGCAGAGAGGAAGTCAGAAGAATAAATACCTTCCCATTAGCTGAACCCTACTGAATGCAAGAAAGTCCAAATGGGTAGGAATGCTGGCTTTGAAAACAGGATGAAAACAGTAGAGAGCAAACTGGCAGAAACAAATGGAAACTGTCTAAAAATCCTCCCTCCCCACAAACTTGAATTACGGCCCAATCTACTCTCACCCCAATATGGGTTCTCATCATCCCAATTCTTTGTCCTAAATCCAATTCTATTTTTAATTATTTGAATCAATTTTTAATTAATTTATTTCTATTGTTTCTAGTACCAATATAGATTTTCTAGATATAATGGAAATTCATTAACAATAGTGTTAGAACAAAAAATAACTCATTGATCCTGTTCAACCTTAAATATAGTGCCTGACATATCTTAAATATATATCTACTTTAATTTGATGCTTTTATTAATAATGTGGTAGGCTAAAAACCAAAGTATTACAGCCTCTGAATCAGGAATAACATATTCACAAATCTTATGAATAAACATAAGATTTAAAGGTTATTTGTTTATTTACTTAGATATAATTGAGGAATCATAAGAACTCTTGTCATACCATTTTGAATAAAGTTGATTTTCTCAGGGTGCCTGGGTGGCTCAGGAGGTTAAGCGTCCAACTTTGGCTCAGGTTATGAGTTCACAGTTCATGAGTTCAAGCCCTGCATGAGGCTGTCTGCTGTCAGCAGGATGCTTCGGATCCTCTGTCCCCCTCTCTCTCTGCCCCTCCCCTGCTGGCAGTCTCTCTCTCTCTCTCTCTCAAAAATAAATAAAGTTTTAAAAAGGTGATTTTCTCATGTAAAAATGAAAGAAGAGTAAAATAATAGAGAAAAGTAGGAACAAATAACTATGATAAAAGATACTCTTATCTTTTCATTCATATGTAAACATTTAGCTTAAAATTACTAAATTCCAGAAATATCAAGAAAAGATATTTATTACTGTCATTCACGTAGCAGGAGCTATGTTTCATTCATCTCTATACCCTGACCAGTGCCTGGAATGTAGAAACTGTCCTATAAACATGGGGTTTTTAATTACACAACTTTCGTCTTGCTTATATAACATGTACATATGTGGAAGCTATTTTTTTCTATTAGTCATATACATTGATTTCATATGTCTACTAATGCAGATGTGCTTCCACACTTGACCAAACTGATTAATCACATAGTTACCATAATCTCTGTGAACTAATCCATAAAATATACTGTCTTCTTATATTAAGTAAAGCTCTGTGGCCTGCTCCTCTAATTGATCTTACCCCTCCCGTTGCTTCTGATTCCAACTGTTACAAGATCTGGTTTGCAGCTCCAAACATGGCCCTTCTCTACTGAAAAATGCTCCTTGATTAGGTTTTCCCACTGCCTCCTGAATTAAGAGCAGAGTCCTTGCAGAAATAGTCAGGATCCTCTGTTATGTGGCCTTAACTTATCTCTCCAAACTCATCCTCCCACTACCGTCTTATACAAAAGCACCATATTCTGTAGGGCACATTTGTGCAAATTAGAAAAAAACACCAATTCTAGGAAGATATAATCCTGCAGGCACACATCTGGGCTAGAGCACATGATCACCTTTGTGAAAAGAAAAAGGGCTCTTCCTTTGGAAGCGTACCCTGCATACCAGGGCACACGGCTCATCTAGCAGAACATGGTTGGACATCACAAAGAGCAAAACCATGCACTTCATGTCCATGTCCCCACTCACTGTATATTCCTGTTACAGTGATTCATTTGCTGTTCTTCAGAATACTCTCCACTATTCCCTAATTTGGCATCTTAATTCACCTTCCTTCTCTCCATTTATACATTTTGACCCTTTCTTAAATTTTCTTAAACTTCTATCTCATTTAGTTAGGTGCTCAACCTATATTTTGTGTGTGCCTATGGAACAGGTCTAATGACTGGTATTGGGGATGCACAGAAAATGCAGGTTTCTTATTCAGGAGATCTCTTCTCATCCCCAAAACTTAATATGATTATTCCTTTCCTCATTCCTCAATGCACACAACACTTCACCTGTACTTTGGGAATTTGCATTTGCTGCTGTCTCCAGTAACATGTTGATAAACATACCTTTCCTTTGCCATTAAATGCTATGTGATAGACTTACAAATCTTGATATTTAGAACAGTGTTTAGCTCTATAACTTAAGGAAAAAAATTAAACTTAATTGAATTATTCATTACCTTCCCTATAACTATAACTGCCACACTATAACTCAGCCCAAGCACAATACATCAGTAGGGCTGAGTGCATTTTCTGTTCCACTGCACCTTGAGTTACTTAAAGATTACATCCTTTTGCTAGAGCTCTCAACCAGCATTTAGTGGCATCTTTCAGACATGTGGTACTTGCACAGCAGGAGACAGGATGGTAGAATTATATAGCTTTTTTTATTTTTTTCCCTTTCTTCTTATTTTTAGCAGCTCTTCACCTAATGATGTAGACTATTTTTTATACACTCTAGCTTTTTTCTTCTGCTAAATTCCCCATCAACACATGACCCAGATAGATATAGCTGTCAACATCTTCAATTTCCTCTTTCTATTTATCTTGACAGATCCCTTGGTGCAGTATTAATTTTATCCACTTTACCATGAAGGTGATTATTTAAACTCATTTTTATGCTACGCTTGTATATAGATGCGCCATTCAATCCCAGATATGATTGCTATGTGGAGATGGAAGTTATATCCATAATGAACATAAAATTGGCCTATTTAGCAATACTTATTTAAAAGTATTTTTTTAATATTTTTCATATTCAAAGAAAATATCTAAGATTCCCAAAAGAAGCATTAAACTTTACCAGTCCAGCTGTAAAATTATTCTATCCTCCATAACTGGAGGATAAGGAGAGAAACCAGATTGAAATTCATTGAAGAGGAAATAAGAAATGAAGACACAGAGACAATAATTTTATCAGTTCTTTTGATAGGTTTTTCTGAAGAAAGAAGGAGAATAATGAGTTAGTACTAGAGGCAGAACAATGTAAAGGAACTAATGAGAGCCAATGGAGTATGTTTTATGCTAATTAATAATAATGTGCAAAATTTTAAACTGATTCTGCAAGAAAGTAAACTGGGATAAAATTCAAAAAAACAGTCTCTGTTCTTACCTTATCTGACCTATGAGGGGCATTTCGTAATTTTCACCACTTCTTCATACCTAAAACCTTTTCTTATTTTGCTATCTCTGGGACTACATGTTCCTAGTTATTCCTTCTACTTCAATCATTATACCAATTTAGTCTTCTTTGTTGATTATAATATAATGCTGTACAGTATAACTTCCTGAAAAATTCAGATTATAAGTAAGTCTGGCAATTCTATAATTTTAGTAATATTTCATGTGATGCTGATGCTGTAGGCCCATGGAACATATTTTAAGTAACAGGTATTTATAATATCTTTATATGCTAGAATATTTCAGGGCCTAAGTCTGACATATTCCTTACATTTCACCTCTAGGTATTCTTACACAGTCCAGTGACCTTACATAACATATATTTGCAGTACAGTTATCTACTAGGAAAGCCTGACTTAACAAAGGCCAACTGGATATTTTTAATGTTCAATTCAAACTCCTTGTTATAACTCCCATATCTGTTCCTCTCTTAGACTTTCACCCATCTTAGTGGATGATACCACCATTAATCCATTGCTTACACCAAGTATCCATGAAACATATTTTAGTGTAAATATTTTTCTTGCACAACCAGCCCATCAGTACTTGCTCAGTTCTACTGATATTCACTTCTATACATCTCCGCCTGTAATGCCACCTTCCTACTCCCAGTCACCACAATGTCACCCAGATTTCTGCAAGAAATTCTTACCTCTCTCTACCTCCTCTATGGTTATTATACATTCCATTCTTATCATAAGATCCAGAGCTATCCTTTAAAAAAAGTAAATTAGACCACATAAACTCACTACCACGTAAATTCACTATTTAAAAGCTTTCTGTGGACCACACTTTTTTAGTAGCAAGGCCAAAGAAAAGTTCCTGCCTATGTCTCTAGCCTCCTTTTATAATGGTCCTCTCTACAACTATGTCTACAATGACATGTACGTGCCAGTGACAGCTTACCCACCTCAGGTCCTCTGCATTTGGTGCTGACAGCTGCCACCGCACCCTCACCCTAGGATGTTCTGCCCCCAGATCTTTTTTTTTTTTTAACGTTTATTTATTTTTGAGACAGAGAGAGACAGAGCATGAACAGGAGAGGGTCAGAGAGAGGGAGACACAGAATCTGAAACAGGCTCCAGGCTCTGAGCCATCAGCCCAGAGCCCGACGCGGGGCTCGAACTCACGGACCACGAGATCGTGACCTGAGCTGAAGTCGGATGCTTAACCGACTGCGCCACCCAGGCGCCCCTGCCCCCAGCTCTTAATGTGTCTAATTCCTTTTTTATCCTTCTAGATTCAGTTCACATGCAGTGTCCTTAGAGAAACTGACTCAAGCAATCATATTAAAAATGCTGTCTCCATCTTTATTCTAGTCACTCCTTAATACAACACTATATTATTTTCTTTGTAATACTATCATCCAAAATGACCATATTTATATTGCTTGTTTATGTATGTAATGTCTGGTTCCATATGGTTAAATGTAACTTCCACGAAGTTCAGCATCTTGACTGCCAGTCAATTTCTACTGCCTAAAACAAAGCAATCAAGGAAATATCCATGATACTTCAGAGTAATCAAGAAACTATCTGTAGTATTTAAATAGAACCAAATTCTTTTCAGTGCATTTTTTGTTGTGCAGTAACTATTCCCACTTAATCCTCTATTCACTAGAAAAATGAATAACTGTGAATCCTCGTTTAATTTGTTCTCAGGATGATAATAAATCCATATTAATTTGATTTTAGAGCTTTCTTTCAAATGTTTCATTCATACTGTTTATATTATTCACTTGAAGCCCAGCTTCTCCATAGGTAAAAAAAAAAAAAAAAAAATTTAAAGCCCTTTTACTCTCTATTCTAAAGTTACTTTCCACGAATGTCTTGTATATTCCACTGGCACAGTATACTCTATCCCTGTGAAAGACTCTTTCACAAAACTTTTATTGTGAGGGGCACCTGGGTGGCTCAGTCTGTTACACCTCCAACTTCAGTGCAGGTCATGAACTCGCAGTTTGTGAGCTCAAGCCCCAGGGCGGGCTCTGGGCTGACAGCTCAGAGATTGGAGCCTGCTTCAGATTCTGTGTCTCCCTCTCTCTCTCTGCCCCTCCCCCACTCACACTCTGTCTCTCTCTCTCTCTCAACAATAAATAAACAATAGAAAAAACATTTTTTTTAACTTTTATTAGGCACCTATCATATGACAGACCCTGTGGTACCAGAGAAAGAAGTAGAGGTGGAAACTTGACATATGGTTACTCCTGTCATGAAGTCTATTGTAGGAGATAGATAATAAAGACATAATTATCCAAATAGTTACTACATCACATGGAATCTGCATGTGGAGTGAATCTTAGTTTAATCTGAGTTTCTGAGAAAATAAAAATATTAAGACAAAATAGTGGTATATAGATATATAATATATACTATGTATGCATTATATATGTATAATATATTATATAGTTATATAAATGTTAACTTTTTGTTACTTATATTGTATATTAATATTTAATTATATACTATTAAATATATATGTATATCTATGTATAAATATAGATATAAAACACAGTGGGGAAGTGACCAGCTATGAGTAGATGTGAATAAAGATTAAGGGGAAGAAAAGACTAAAGATGACGGGGCACCTGGTGGCTCAGTTGGTTAAGTGTCTGACTCTTGATTTCAGCTCAGGTGATGATCTTATGGTTTGTGGGATCAAGCCCCATGTCAGGCTCTGAGCTGACAGTGCTGAGCCTGCTTGAGATTCCTCTCTCCCTCTCTCTCTCTATTCCTCCCCCACTCATGCTCTCTCTCTCTCTGTCTCAAAATAAATAAACTAAAAAAAAAAGAAAAGTATGGAGATGAGAGTGCTAGTGCTGAAGATATAATAAATATGAATTCTCAATCAACTCTCCTTAGTCCATCTTACAAACTCATTCTTACAAAATATAGTCAGACCAACTGAACAATAATCCCTCATCAGTAATCTTCACAATTTTCTCCCTGGTATCTATTCTCATTGCTTTTTCCTGCAGAAATACCCTAGGGGAGAAGAGACATCCTAATTCTCCAATTTCAAATCCTTTATGGAAGTTAGTAGGATAGAGACTATAAATAAATCATAGTGACTTAATCCCTCTTTTTTTCTTTAATCATCTTCTTAGCTTAACTACTCCCACTGTGGCTTTTCTATATTCAATTTACTTAAATGAGCCCCACTTCCCTCCACCCATCCCTACTTTCCTACACATCAGTGTTGATCCTTGATATTATTTATATGGCCAGTAGAAAAGTGCTACATAGTGACTTGGGATTGGATAAAATTGTTTAACATCTGTACTTCATTTTCTACTTCCCCATCTGTAAAACTTGATGTCATAATATTTATCCAATACCGCACAGAAGTGATACAAGAATTTATTCATGTTGGTAAGGAACATTGAGATGTAGGGCACAGCAGAAGTATAAAATGCCGTTATTATTCTCTGACAGGCTGGTCAAGCTCTATAAATAATATGGTCAGGACTTGAGAAACATTTTATAGTCTATAATGACTTGCAGGTGGGCCACAGTCAAGAGACTTGGAGCTCTCATTCTCAAGTGTTGTGTCATTGAGGCTGTGTAAATGTCATCATGCACATTTTGTGGTAGAATCCTTTCAACTCTGTCACTCTAAAAATTAAGATTTTACTTTTCTAATGCCAAAGTGAATTTACTGTGGTGAGAATACACACTCCATTTCATAGGTAAGATTTGATTAAGTGGCTTTAGAGGTTATGGCTTAAATGATTTTCTTGTGTGCTATCATTAGAAAAGGAAAAGAGCAACCACATAGGAAGGTAACTTTTGAAAAGGGCAAAGTAGGACCACAACTAGTGAAAATACTGCAGTTAAGAGAAAATGAAGAATCAGACTAATAGTCCTAAATACTTTAAAATGAAAAATGATGTCCAATAAATTTGGTGGTCACTAAGGAACCCATTCTTGATCCTGCATTTGACTTTATCTTATGTGACCAAATACATTAACTGCTTTCCTCAGCCTCATGTTTCTCTACATATCTCAACCACCTGTCTAGTCTTATCAAGCTAAGAATGGCTAAAGCTGATTGACAAGGATAACAATGCAAATGTTATGCAAACCTTACACCTTTATAAACATTAGGAGTGACTGTGCAAATGTGTAACTTGTATTAACTACTAAATCCTTAGGTTAATCAACTGCACTTGAGTTGAAGAATACCTAAGTCTCTAAATTTGCACAGCCTGGAGGCTGTTAAATTACACAATTTTCAGTGAATTGATGAATCTACCTACAAAAATGTGTCTGTCCTTATAAAACTAGACTATGCAGAAGGAAGACTGGGTTTATAGGCAGTAGCAAGATTTTAATTTCAATGCAGAGTACATGAAAACCAATTGGTGAATTTGGAAGTACAAAAAGAAAAAAAAATGGTCATAGAGATTATCTACATATTTTTACCTTGTCTTAGAATGATATTTTGTCTTAGGCTGTATTAACTTATTAAAATACATTTATGCAAAATAAAAAAATTAGAAAACCAAAGCAATAAAATTATAAGTGGCACAGGAAAATGACTATTTTTTGCACCATGTTGAATGATATGGAAAGTAGAGTGATCAAGGTGGTAAAGTAACGTACGTTACCGAGAGATGTGGTATATATTAGTGGCTTCAACAGGGGAAGAAGTAAGTCTCCTACATTCTCCATTACCTCACTAGTTTTGATATGGGAATATGTCTCTTCTTCAATAATAGGTCAAGATAGAGTTTTAATAAAGAGACAGCTTCAAGCATCCCTCCAAAGAAATCTCAGGGCTTCTCTAATATAAAAATATGTGATTTCTAATGTTTAAAAGAGAAAGATGATTTTTAATAATAGAAATATTATTAATATTAGAAAATATTAGAAACATAATATTAGAAACAAAATAATAGAAACATAACAATTTTCCACAAAATTGATAATCATGGTATATTTTGGGGATCACATATATAAAAGAAAAATAGATAAAAATTACAAAAGATGGTAAAGGAGATCTGCACTTAAGTGGTAAAGAAAATTATAATATGTTGAATTTTACAGAGAAGTAAATAAGAAGGTGGATTAAAAATATTTGCTCACCACATTGAGTAAAATATTCTAAAGAAATATGAGGGTGTAAAATTAATACTTTGGTTTGAATATAATCACATGGGATCTTAGCCAAGCAGAATGTTGTTCTCATAAATTCTTTTTTCTCATTTCTACTTGCTCTGGAAATAAAATCTAAATATAATGTAATATTCGTTTATTCCTATTTCTTCTTTTGTGTTAAACAGTCCTTTCCTATTCCTTATTCCATCCTAGCATTTATCTTCCCTTTACCTTCATACCCATTATGGATAGACTGTGAAGAAACTGGCTAAAAATGCAGTGTGTGGGGGTTTGGTGAGACAATAGGAATAATTTCTTTCCAGGTAAATCTGTCCAGCATTCAGAGAATTAGGTGGAAATCCTGAAAACTCTTCTCTAAGCATCTCTTTTTTCAGAGATGATCTAAAATGTTGTCCTTTCAATGGCAAAAATATCTTCCTGTTGTCTCTGTAACAAATGAACCCTCTTTATCCTTCAAAACTTTTTTTTCATTGACTAAAGAGTGAGCTGAGTAGAGGCCCTGCTTTATCTACTGCTGCATCCTTGCAATTTAAAACAGTACAAACAGCAAGCAAACTCAATAAATATTTGTTGAATGAGCCAACAAATTTTTAGGATGATGTTGCTAAGTTAAGTCTACCTTAAATGTCTCAGACCCAATGGGATGCTCATCCTCCACTGTCCTTGACCCTGTCATGCTGACAGCCGCCCCCCCAACACACATATACATACATAGTTTACATATGTAAACTAAATATACCAATTCTACTGATTCCCCAGCAAATCTTTTTGCTAATATATTTGTTTTAGTTATCTGTCTAAATTTGGGTTTTGGATGACCAATTCTCTTTCTCATAAGTTTCCCCCTTGTAAATATGTATACATTTTAGATATTTTATCCATTCAACAAGGCATTCTTGAGTCCCGGCCATGCACCAGAAATTGTACTTGTTCAGTAGACACAAATTTAAATAAATCACAATGGTTTTCCAATAGATAGATGTTCTTAGAGATGATGTGATGAGAGACATTTAAAGAAATAATGACAATTCAGTGTGTCACATTCTATAATAAAGGGATGTTAAAATGTGTATTTAATGAACATTGGTTATTAAAAATTGATAGTTTTAATTATGATGCTCACCACTGCTAGTGTTTAATAAACATTTATCAGTCAAACAAATATTAATAGAGCATTTATTTTAAAATTTATGGAGCAAAGTATAATAAAACAATTCAAATTCCAAAATGAATCATTCACTTCGAAATATGTTCTTAGGTGGCATTTAATTTATATTCTAAGTGAAAAAATATAACATCTAAAAATTTGAACAAAAAATTTCAAAACTATCAAGTTTTGGAGTTTTTATATGTACATTATTTTATTTCTTCCTAGTTCTTAATTATAAAAGAGATTTATTTTGATAACTGTCTATAAAACAAAAAACAAAGTAAGGCAAAGTTTAACAAGTAAGTTAATAATGAATTTATGATGAGATCTGAATTAATTAAAATCGATTTCTTTAGTTTTCTAGATTGGTAGGAACAATCATTATTTCTACATATTTAATGGAGATGACAGATTAAAAGTTTTCCTTCTCTACATATCGTATCATTGACTACATTAAAATCGCAAAGTTAGAGGGCAATAATCACCAAATGGAAAGTTATAGAAAATTATGAGGAAAGAAAATTTTGACTGTTAAAAACAAGTTTTGTTACTTATATTATAGAAATGTCTAATACTGTTAGTCACTGTCATTATGACTGAATACTAGTCATTGGGAAAATTTGTGCAAACTGCTCAACAATCACTACGATTAAGTCACAGAAAATGTACAATACTAAATTGTATTTCAAATGTGTCTGGTACCTTTCAAGTGAATAGATTATATACCACGCCTTGGGGCTAAATAAACTAAATACCAGAGGTCTTCAATATATTCTCAGATGCTTTGACATGTGGCTGTTACATCATCTGCCTTCAAGGTGGAAGTGAGAGGCTTAGGAAGAGCTTTGAATCATGTAATTATAGGAGTCATGTGCCACTTTGCAGGTCAGAAAAGCAATGTGAAGTGTCTCCTGCTGTCCTGTAGATCAGAGGTCATTTGATGCTTTCATAATTTTAGCTTTAAAAAAGTGCCTGCCATTAGAATCCAGAGTTTATACTTTTCAATCCACTGACAACCAATGGGCTAAAATATGTGAGGACATTTATCAAATTTAGCATGATCCCAGAGTGACCCCTTTTAAGGAAGCTTTCTTCAAGGCATTTATAACAAAGGTCATTATCAAATTACCTATGACTCAGGGTATTATATCAATATTGAACTTCTGGAAAATTCTGAAGACTTGGGGGCAGAGGTTGTGTCCTCCATGTGCTCATTAAACAAAGGTACAGTAACCCCTCTCCAACTACCCCTTTATCTGGCACACAACTGCACCGTTTTCTCTCACCTCTCCTTCAGTGAGCTGCAACAAATGCCATTGTGCTGGCAGGACCAGTGAGCCAAAAATGAACTCTCTGACCATGGAAAAATAGAAAAACAAAAAGGTCCATTGGCGTGCCTATATCCAAATATTTTTCTCCAGTGGTTAAATTCTAAAATTGCATGGGCGTCTGCATCTCACCTGAGGTTTTCCCCCTGTAGGGTTGCAAAGCAGGAGTCATCAACTTCCTCCTCCTCCAAACTAAACACACACACACACACACACACACACACACACACACACACAACTCCTGTCACTTCTCTCTTCTTGAGTGATCTTTCCCTTTCTCCCATTCTAGTTTTATTCCATTGGCTCTTCCTATGGAGAGGAGAAATTCTCTGATAAACTAACTCAGAAAAAAGAGATCTTAACATTGCTTAAAGCTATTCATATTTGCATTTTAAAAGAGTATCTAAAAATAGTTAAATATTTTTTTCACAAAGGTTAGCAAAGAATATGAATGACTATCTCATGCATTGAGAATTTATTCAAAAAATTTTATTGAATGCACATTCTGTCCAAATATTGAAAGACACTGAGGATACAGCAGTGAGCTAAAAAGACACACTCTTTGCCCCCACAAAGCTTATAGTCTAAAATGGGTTATAGGGGCGCCTGTGTGGCTCATTCGGTTGAGCGTCCGACTTCGGCTCAGGTCATGATCTCACAATCTGTGAGTTCAAGCCCCGCGTCCGGTTCTGTGCTGACAGCTCAGAGCCTGGAGCCTGCTTCAGATTCTGTGTCTCCCTCTCTCTCTGCCCCTCCCCTGCTCATGCTCTGTCTCTCTCTGTCTCAAAAATGAATAAAAACATTTTAAAAAATGGGTTATAGAAATTTATCACAAAACCACCCGCTACAAATGAAACAAGAGCTACAATAGACAGTGTTTATAGTGCTATGGGGCTGAATCAGGTAGAATGTGAAAGCCTACCCTAAAATGGGAAGTCTGAGATGAAGTAAGATGAAGGAGATAAGTGAATAAAAATGCTTGTAACCCATGGACTTGAAGAAAGGCATTTATGGTGAATTTCAGAGCAAAAGAGAGCTTTGTATATATCAGACACCAAATCAGGCAGGATCTCCCTAGCTAGGATGGCCTTGTAGGTTAATCATCCAAACCAAGGCCCTTTTGAAAGTGAAATGAGTGCCTATGAATAACAACAGGCATAATCGGGTTGTTGGGGTAACTGTCATCCTATTTGTAGGCCGTCTTAAAGTATTTGGCTTTATCCTAAAGAAAATGAAGAGTCCCTGAATTTTTTGTAGCTGAAAGAAAACAAGTCTGAACTTACATGACACTCTGCCTGCATTGTGGAGAATGGGTGGAAGGCGGACTATTTTGGTTGCCACATAAGATACAATGACAGTTTGGGGGTATTACAGGTGGTAAGAAGTGGTATCAATGGAGAAAAAAGTAACCAGGATAACTCCTAGTCTCTTATAAGTGGATAGATGGCAATAACATTTATTCAATAGGAGACAGAAAAATAGCTTTAGGCTGGAGTCATGGATGGAAAAAGTATGCCTAGTTCCGCTTACAGTCCTACAGAATTTAGAATGTGTTTGAGAGAAAAAAATTATGTAAAATGAGCTAAAAATAAATGTTTCACAGATGAGAAATCAGAATAGGAGATATAAATCTCTGAGTCACTTGCATATCAATGGCAATTGAAGCTTGCACATGGATATTGCCTAGCAAGAGTTTGTAAGATAGGAAAGAGGAGGCTTAAGGTACTTACTCCAGCTTGAAAATGGGTGGTTACAGGATAATGAAAACTGCAGAGGCTATAAACAAGTTCCCTGAATCATACAGTAAAAGTAAGAGAGGAAACAACAGTAATGAAAAATGGCATAGGTCAAATAAGGTGAGGGCTGTAAAGTGTTACTGCATATCAAAACAGAGGACTAAAGCATGGATTGGTAGCAGGTTATCCCAGTTAGAATCCCCTCCTCTTCATTTACTGTTTGATCCTAGAGTAAGCTACATAAACTCTCTTTGCCTCAATTTTTTCATTTGTAAAATGGAAGTAAATATAACCTTGATACTCAAAGGGATGTTTTGAGTAGTGCTTATCAAAGTGTGCTCTGTGGACATGAGGGGATTCTACAGACCCTTTCAGGAGACTTGTGAGATTAAAACCACTTTCATGTGCTGATTTTTTCACTGTATTAGCTTGTACAAACCAAGGTAGTAGCACTAAAATGTATTATGATCCTATTCTCCACAACCCATTTGCAGTTAAAAAAAAGCCAATTTCTTTTAATAATGTTATTGACAAACCACTAAAAAATATTAATTTTATTTCATTTTGATCTTTCATATTATATAACTAAATGTGTAAGCACTGCCAAGATCTAGGTGTATCTGTGAGCCAACATTTGCCAAATGACTAATGCATGATGTTCCAAAATTCTACATGGGTAAAAATATCCATTCAATGTGAAAATACTCCAGTGGATTCAAATGTAACAGACTATCAAAAACTTACTGACATGATTTTAAAACTCAACATTGAAATAACCTTTAGGTTATTAAAATAGTACCACATTTTCCAACTAGATATTTAAATAAGGCTAGAATTTCTTCATATGCTTCCTATAAAACATATCAAACAGACTGAATGCAAGAGAAGATATGAGAATCTACCTATCTTTTATTAAACTAGGCATTAAAAAGATTAGAAAAATATAAGACTGCTACTCTTTTCACTACATTGTTTTTGTATTGGAAAATATTTTTATTCTTTATAAAAATGTTATTTATGTTAGCTTGCAATGGCTTTATCACTGTTGTTAAATTAATACATAAATATTGGGGCGCCTGGGTGGCTCAGTCGGTTGAGCGTCCGACTTCAGCTCAGGTCACGATCTCACGGTCCGTGAGTTCAAGCCCCGCGTCGGGCTCTGGGCTGACAGCTCAGAGCCTGGAGCCTGCTTCCGATTCTGTGTCTCCCTCTCTCTCTGCCCCTCCCCCGTTCATGCTCTGTCTCTCTCTGTCTCAAAAATAAATAAATGTTAAAAAATAAATTTAAAAAAATACATAAATATAGATGTTTTCTCAATATTACTTTCAAATATGAAAAACATCAATAGAGAAAGCCCACACAAACAAAAAACCTGGAAATCTTTAATAATTTTAAGAGTATAAATTGTGTCTGATGAAAAAATTTGAGAATCACAGGTTTTGAGGATAAAATAAGGTAATTCTTATAAAGTATGAATTAATTCTCATAAAGTACTGAAAACAATGTCTCAAAATTCTATGTAAGGATTAATAGACAGAGATAGGCAAATAGATGATAGAAAAGGAAATGATAGAAATATTTAAAAAGTGGATGATCATCAGATAGATGATAGGGAGATAGATAAATACATGCATGCATACATACATACACAATCATTGGTTAAACTAACTGGAGGGTTTGGGGTGAATACTGAGGATATAAACTGGATTCAAATATATAGAGGAGAGAAGGAGATATTTTGGAAACAGAAATATCACCTATAGGCAAAGAAATTTTGTCTCCTCCAGAGTTTCATTCTGTATGAAAATACTAATCTGTAACTTTATTTACTATTATGTATATGTGACCTTATGCCTTTTGCAAGAACAGGAGAAAAAAATCAATGAAAGAAAAAACAAAGGCTTGATAGAGCAGTGTAATTGAGACAGAAACTTCAATGAGAATTCTGTAAGATCAGTTAGTACTTCAGAAAAAGAAAAACACAGTAAGAAAACAGAATATACACACTTTATTTTAAAATAAAGTCTCCTAATCTGATTTTGTCTGTGAGAGAAATCTGCTTCTTCTCTTTATCCTAACAGAGTCTTTGAATATTTCTGCTATCTATAGCTAAAAAGAAAGTCACATAGACAAAAAGCCTTTCTCATATCTATAAGTCAAAAGTTGATCTGAAAATCCATCAGTAGATCCTAAAGAAATGTGAAAACCTGTGAAAAGTAGATGGCTCACAGTACATGATAAATGCATTTATGGGGGCAGTAGGTGACACATAAATTACGTATTTGGCAGCCTGGAACTTTAACATGCCCATCTCTTCAAAGGAGTAGGGGTGAGGAAAGGAAGTCATTAGTCCTTTGAGAATCTGGCCAAAAGTGGACACTTATCTCAGAAAAACATGCATAGACACCATTTTTTAACCTACAGTTTCAAGGGACTATCCACCCTACCTAACGACTATCTATGGACCTTCTAAAAGTTGACAGATCCCAAGTTTGGAAATACTAGAATCAGGGAAAATAAATTAGGAGCAAAACAGCACTTCCTAGCGTCATTCTCCATTAAGTTCCTCTAGCTTTTTAATAGACTATCAGCAGTCTTCTGAGTGCCTAGCATACAGATGAGGCTTAATAAAGGACTAAAACTGTAGTCATGGAAAAAAGCACTTGTTTGACGCGGTTCTCTCACTTCACATAAGTGGAAATTAAAATCTAGAGACATTAAAAGTTTTACACAAGAGTTAGAAAATCAATCAGAGAACTAGCTCACCCTTCTCACACTCTAATCACTTTTCCCAAACTCTCCTGAAAACAAAGAGTTAACATCTGCTCAACCTGTATAGAAGATTAGTGTCCCTACACTGTCAGATTCCAAATCTAGGAATGTACATTATCAAAACTGGAAGATTATATAGTAAGGGAAGGGAGATACTTTATCTCAGGAAACTAAGAACACAAAAGTAGAAAAAAGTTGGTGAGGTATAATTAAACAGCACTAACAGCATTCACAAGGTGTAAAAAACAACATTTTAGGAATGCACCATACACAGTGGTCATGCATAATTGGTTGGATCAGTTATTCACAATTGTAACCATTTGATTATAAAATGCCTTTGTATTAGCCAAAGCTGTGGAAGGAGAGAGGTGTATCAAAAGGGGTTATGGAGGAGAATTTACCTAAGGGACTATTTACAGATGTGTGGGTAGTTTTAAGGTAAACCAAGAAGGAATGGTTCAGAATACCAGGACTTGGGACATGGAGAGCTATTGCACCCTTTAGGACTGAAGGAGCATCCACCACTATTTAAAAATTAAATGGAGTAGGGTGGGAGCCATGAGATGAAATGTCCCTACCTCACTCTCCTTTCACCTTCCATTTTCCTGCCAGTGCCTTACTTGGCCAAACCAGAAGCCAGAGGGCAAGTGTACCTACTGATGCAATTCAAAATGATAACTTCTTGAAGCATAGGACAAGGTGGAGAATGATGGGTATGGTGGAATAAATGGAGAATACCTGGAAAATCTCTGGAACACACTGTTGGCTCTCCACAAGCTGAAGGGAACTCAGAGCCATTCTTTGAGCACCCACCAAGTTTTAGGCACAAGACCACTTGTTTCTAGATCTCATATTTCTAAGGGGAACCACTAGCAGAAGGAGCATTTGGTTCTAATATTCAACATACACTAATGCAGTGTTTGAAATAACCTTTAGCTAATGGGCTGTGGAAGGAAGAGTGTCCTTAGTGTCCCAAGAGATGCTCTACATAATAGAACTGATGAATAAAGTAACTGATTGTGGGGAGAGGGGAAGGGTCTACCCTCCAAATTATTGCTACAAATTATTGCTCTTTACTTCTCAAAGGGGCTGTATGGTTATTGACCAGGAGCTCCTTAAAGCAGCTTTATACATAGGATGCTGGGACTGCAAGACTAATAAGGGAAAGCCTATAGAAGCAGCTGGCAGAAATATAACCCCGAGCTCTGCCAGCGAAGAAGAAGTTTGCCGTAGAAGGACCCAATAACCTATGGTAGCCTATCACAGCTAAGATAAAAGATGTAATGCAAGCAGCCATCTTACTCTGTGCTGAGCCTATTAAAGGCCTTAAGCCCACAGGACATTGAGCGTATCCCTATTCCTTCCACCTCCACCCCATTTTAGAGGGAACACAATAAATTGGAAAAAGAATGTAATCTTTACTGTGTGAATATCTCAGGCCAGATGACAAAAGCTATCTAAATGTCTCTTTGGACAAAGAGGATAAATATTAGCCTGTTAATGATTTGGAAATCCATATGGATACTAAAGTCAACCTTCAGATTTCCAGTAGTAAGAGGTGCCTGAGAGAGGTTTATATTTCATTTCACTTTATAGTCCTGACCTTAGTCAAAATAAATTTTGATATTCAAACTGAAGCATAATCCCTCATTGCTATTCTTACTTTAAACTTGAATAACCTCGGTAAATTGTGCAGACAGGTGCTTAATGAAGCCTATATTTATAAAACAATATTTTTCTTCACAGGACTATGGACTCTAATACATCTTTTCTAACTGGAATCAAGTTTCCTGATCAGAGCTACTCTGGCCTTCTCCAAGCCATATGTTCAGAGTATGTGGAATCAATTCACTGTGCCAGCTGTGTTCTCATTATGTAAAATACACTACAGTTTGGACAGCATGGTTGACACAGATTATTCCAGTTTGGCAGAAGTATGACAACAAATGTGTATGTGTAAACACGTAAGGTGAAATTGAAGACTGGGCGAGCCAGCCTAAGGTGAAGTCATTCAAACTTTGTTCATTTTCAGAACAAAGACTATACTACTCACTGTAAATACACTTACTTTAAAAAAATGTAGTAGCAAATGTTGCTTTTACCTCATGTGACCATCAATGGAAAGCATGATAATCTTGGGAAGTTATGTAAGTGGATATATAGCACAATATAGTCTTGCCTAGCTATACTGAAGATATGGCAAAAATCAAGGGAAAAATTCTCACATTGTTCTGAGATAGAAACAATTTGTTTCAAAAGCCAGTGCGTTAAATTTTAAAAGATCTGCTAAGTAGATCTTATTAATGTTTAAAATTATTCTTCAACTTCCTTACAAATTATTATGCGCTCCTTCCCCATTGCCATCAAGTGCAGCATGTGGTTCTGTCCTTGCTCTACTGAATTCAGGCATGAACATGGGATTTGTTTAAGCTGATGAAGTGCCACTTCTGAGTAAAAGTTGTAAGAACCAGCATGTGAGTTGTTAGGTTTCTTTTGTCTTTCAGGAACAACCAGAGGTAATTTTCTAGATAGACGCTGACCCATCAGCCTGAGTCTTGGAATGAATAGGATAGAGCAGAACAGTAACTGACCAGAGATGGATGGAAAAAAGAGATGTTTTGTTGTAAACCACTTAGATTTTCAGGTTGTTACCCCAGCATAATCTAACCTATCCTGTCTAATGTAATAATGTATTGAAAAAGTCATTTAAAAGAATGTTTTAATCCTTCCCTCCCCCTTGCTGATGAGATTTTAAATACTCTGTGTTCTTTTTGGTGTTTCCAAACTAGGGGATGAATCCAATAAAAACTTCTAAAAGAAATTACCCTCACTCTAAAAACATTTAAAATAATTCATCCAGGGAAAATTACATTAAATGAGCTATGGTTTTGTTGTTTATGCTCCTTATCCTTGCAAGCAATTTCTTATGAAGCAGCTATGAAACGTTTACAAAATAGCTAAGTATAAGAATAAGATGCCAGTCATCCTTAGTGTCACTTAGCACCAGAAGCCTAAGGATTATATAAAGGTCAGAGTCAAATAAATGCTAAGGAGCCAACAGATTTAAATTCAGCTTTAAATTCTGGTCAGTGATTAGACTCTAGTTTTGAGAAGAACTGAGCAATCTAAAGTCAGGGATTATTTACTCGACTCTAGAGGAAGTGAAATAGCCAAAGCAAATTCAGATAGAAAAAAAGCAAGTTTCTAATCAACTAGAAACTAATATGATTACATACATATTACTTAAGGCCTTCTTTCAGACATATCAAAGGTAAAGAAAGTCTTGTAGGAAGCATAAAGAATGTACACTGGAGTCAGATACAAATGGGCCTAAAGTCCATCTTGCCCTCTGACAAACCACATGACCTCAAACAAGTTATTCAATTTCTCTGTTTCCTCTTCAGTGAAATGGGACTACCAGCTACTCATAGGTTTGGTATAAATATTAAATCATGTGTGAAATGCAGCTATGAAAAAAATGAATATAATAATATATGAGCTCACTTTATATTTATTTATATTTATGGATCTAAATGTATATTTTGTTAATAATATTTACTGAACCCTTTTATACAATATAACAGTTATGTCACTCCTTTTGTTCCAGGCTCTGTTCTAGGTCATTGGTATATGTAAGTGAACAGACAAAACTACCTAAACATGTGCAGCAAGGGGTAATTTTCTAGATAGAGGCTGACCCATCAGCCTGAGTCTTGGAATGAATAGGATAGAGCACAACACTAACTGACCAGAGATGGGTGGAAAAAAGAAATGTTTTGTTGTAAACCACTTAGATTTCCAGGTTGTTACCTCAGCATAATCCAACCTATCCTGTCTAACGTAATAATGTATTGAAATTTTACTGAAATGCCCCTGGGGAAAAGACAGAACTAATAGGAAAAAAGAGTATGATAGGTGCTAAGAAATCCCATGAGGAAAAAAAAAAATAGAGCGAGGTGGAGAGTAAAGAGTGGGGTGTGGTACGTGTTACAAATTTAAATAGGATGGTTATGTAGGCCTCACTGAGAAGATGACCTTAAAGCAAAAATTTGAAAAGATAACAGGTAAATGTGGTAATAAAGTGCATTCTAGAAATACATTCTAGAATACATTCAATACAGTACATTATTTAGCATTTGTAGAAGGCTAAGTATTTGTTCATAGATGGGATGAAGAACCTGTGATTCATCTAGCCTTAAAAATGTTCTTTCACAGGGGTAAGCTCCCAAAATACTGAGCAGCAGTCTGTAGACGTACCTCATGGCAGCCTAGAGAGAGGAAATGATATGCTCAGTTAATCTTTAATATATAATTTCCTTATTGCAGGGAGATGGCAGAATGTAGTAAATAGTTCCAGAGAAGTACACTCTGGAGCTTAATGCCTTTTTAGGAGGATGCATGGTGTCAGTTTATTTGAGGCAATATATAAAGAAGCAATTGTGTAACTGTGTAAGGGAAAATCCTACATGTCCAACATTATGAAAGTCTAAAAATCCAGAAAACAACACACATCTGAGAGAAAAAGTGAAAGTAAACATGGCCTCTGAACTTCATTAGGCAGTTTTCCTTTATCCTTCAGTAGTCACATTAAACCATAGTGGGTCCCAGACTGAAATTCAAATTTACTATATCCCAAGAGCTGATCTAGTCCCAAGGGAAAGAAAAAAAAAAAAAAAAAGACTGAACATTTCCCAAAGCAGGTTCCCCAACCCACCATAGCCCACCTTAAACCTCACACTTCTCTTAGTGCTGAAATAGCCAACTACTTTGTTCCACCCGTTCCATTCCTCTCACCACTTGAAAAAATAAAATGGCTCAAGGATTTGGTGACCCCTTGGTAAGGGAGAAATTCACAGGCTGTATATTTGCATTCTTTCATCTGAAATATCTGGCTCAACATAACCAGGGGGAAGTCAGTTAAGGTGGTACTTCACAGGCTAGAAGGAACAGGCAGTGTAACACTCAAAATTGATTTGCCCCCAGGGGATCTAACTCTTCTGCAATGCTCATTAAAACTTAACTTAAAATTTTAAAGGGTTTATAAAACCCTTTTAAAAACATTTTCCAGTCTGACCTCACTCCAACTGACTGTCCTGCTTAGTTAAGCTTACTGTGGAAGGAATGGAATATTTTTGCTGGGTTGCAAATGATTGTGTAGACAAAGGGAATAGTTAAAATGCTTTTACTTGTGATAAAATCGATTGAACAAGCATAGAGGTTCCAAATCTCCCTAATTAAGCTCTGAAATGGCTTCTGCATTCTTTTTTGAAACCAAGGGGAATTCCCTTGAAATGAACAAATATTTTATGTGGTTAAGTATTCATTAAAATGAGCAATAGGGAATGAGCACAGTATCCAATATCAAGAGGAAAACTGTAAAATGGAAAAAGATAGATAAATAAATTAATAATCTAGGATTTTGGCAGCCTGACCAAATTGTCACCTGTTGTTCTTGTTTTTCCAATTATTCTTCCTGTAATTTACTCAGCTGTGCCTATAATTCTCAAATGCGCACCAAGTTAACACAGGAGTTAAAGTTATTAAGGTCAGGCTGTTTATTTTACTTACAACAACCTGAATAAAAAATAATACACATTTCTTCTTTTATAAAAATTTCAAAAAACAAGAGACTTAGCACTTTCTAAAAACAGAAAAGTAAATATCCATGCAACTGATTTGTACATTATGAAAGGTACTGTTCAGTATTTTGTTGTCTTTTTTTTCTGGTTCAAAAGCATTAAAGTTAGTAATTCAATTCAAATGGTGGCAATTTATTTGCTGATATTAATTCATGGTTTTAAAAAAGATGCTTAATGTAAATGAAAACACAGGTTTGGCTAAAAGGATGTTTTATAGACGAGATGCTCTAAAGGGGAATTTACTTGTTATTCTTCACCTAATTTTTATTCAAACATAAAATTATTTTACAGTGTATGATTTAGCTATAGGAATGGAAGCCTGGGAAGATGGCAGAATAGAAGATTCCTAAGCTCACCTCATTCCATGGATATTATTACCTATATAACAGCTGTATCAGTACAACTAAACCAGAAAACTTCCCAAAGACTGGCAGAACAGACTCTTCACAGTTAACCACCAAGAGGAGGCCACATCTAAAAGGGTAGGAGGGGGAGATGTGGTCAAAACCCAAAATCCCAGGGAGACTAAGCACAAATGGGAGGAATACCACAAACATGGAAAAGGGAGAGGAAAAGACCCCACAGCAGGCATCCCAGACATGGGGAACCTGAACTGGGAGACAAGTTCCTCTCATATTTGGCTTTGAAAACCAGTAGAGCTTAACTTTGCCAGGTTTTACAATCAATGGGGCTTAACTCATGTACTTCAAAGATCAGTTGGCTCAGGTCTGGGAAGTCAGAGGGCAATAGGAAATTGAGTCACCACCCTTAAAGAGATCACATAACAAACAACTCCACATAGAAGAAGCAGTTTGAAAAGTGCCTGTGCTTTATGGGAACATTTATTTACTAATCTCAGAATGTGCAGTGGAGGGTTAGGGATCTTTAGGAGAATTCTCCAAAAACAAAAGAGTTGATAGGCATCATTTCTCTCCCTCCATCCCCAGCCTAGATAGTCTGACATCTTTGGAAACCAGAACAAATACTCTCCACCAGGTTTGTTAACACCCACACTCTGCCCAGGCAGACCTACCCCATCTAACCTGCCCCACTCAGCAAGGGTCCCTCCAAAGTGGTTCCTGACACTTCTCTTTCTGCAAGAAGCCCTGATAGCGACCAGCACCACTCCGAAGTGACCTCTGTCCTGGGGAGAGTGGCAGATAACCAAAGACACGAGTACCACTGCAGCTGGAACAGTGGGCTGCGGACAGACATTTGATCTGACTGTTGGTCCCATTCACCATCAAAAACCACACAAGGGGCAGCACAAAGAAATAAATTCTTAGAAACATATAAATTGAATATGTTTGGTATGAATCAATACCAAAATCGAAGCATGAAGAAATACAAAATTCGAACAGACTGATTATCAGCAATGAAATTAAATCAGTAATAAAAAATAAATAAATAAATAAATAAATAAATAAATAAATAAACAAACCTCCCAACAAACAAAAGTCCAGGACCAGCTGTTTTCATAGATGAACGCAACCACACATTTAAAGAATAAATACCTACTCTTCTCAAACTATTCCAAAAAATGTGAAAGATTCAAAATTCAGTCTATGAGGCCAGCATCACCTTGATAAAGACATAATACAACATAAATACATAATACAACAACAACAACAACAACAACAAACCACTACAGGCCTATTTCTCTAATGAGAAAGGCAGTCTCCTCAATGGGAGAAGATATTTGTAAATGACATATCTAATAAGGGGTTAATATCCAAAATATATAAAGAACTTAATATATAACTCAACACCAAATAAACAAAAAAAAAATCCAATTCAAAAATGGGCAGAGGACATGAGTAAACATTTTTACAAATAAGACATACAGATGCCAAACAGACATATGAAAACATGCTCAACATAACTCATCATCAGGGAAATGAAAATCAAAACCACAATGAGATACTACCTCGCATCTGTCAGAATGGCTAAAATCATAAAGACAAGAAATAACAAGTGTTGGTGAAGATGTGGAGGAAAAGAAATCCTCTTAAACTGTTTGTAGGAATGCCAATTCATGTAGTCACTGTGGAAAACATGGACATTCCTCAAAAAATTAAAAATAGGAGTGCCTGGGTGGCTTAGTAAGTTAAGCATTTGATTCTTGGTTTTGGCTCGGGTCATGATCTCATGGTTGGTGAGTTTGAGCCCCATGTTTTGGGCTCTGTGCTGACAGTGCTGAGCCTACTTGGGATTCTCTCTCTTTCCGTCTCTCTCTGCCCCTTCCCAGCTTACACAGTGCTCTCTCTCTCTCAAAATAAATAGTCTTAAAAAAATTAAAAACAGGATTATCAAATGATCCATTAATTCTACTACTGGTTATCTAACCAAACAAAATGAAAACACTAATTCAAAAAAGATATATGCACCTCTGTGTTTACTGCAGCATTATTTACAACAGACAAGATATGAAAGCAACCCAAGTGTCCACTGATAGATGAATCAATAAAGAAGAGTGTTATATAAAATGAAATATTCCTCAGCCATAAAAAGAATAAATCTTGCCATTGGCAATAGCATGAATGAATGCAGAGAGTATAATGCTAAGTGAAATAAGTCAGAGAAAGAAAAACTCCACGATTTCATTCAAATGTACAATTTAAGAAACAAAATAAGCTAAGAAAAAAGAGACCAAAACAAACAAATGAACAAACAAAACACTCTTGAACATAGAGAACAAACTGGTGGCTACCAGAGGGGATGTGGGTGGGAGGGATAAGTGAAATAGGTGAAGGGGATTAAAAGTACACTTATTGTGACCAGCACTAAATAACATATAGAACTGTTAAATCATTATGTTGTACGCCTAAAACTAATATAACACTGTATGTTGATTATATTTGAATAAAAATATAAATAAAAAATAAAAAATAAATAAATAAATAATAAAAAGATTTTTCAAAAAATAAAATAAAAATGAATACAATTAAGATATATATAGCCATTAAATACTAAAAAAAGAATTATACACACATTCTCAATAGCGTATCAATTGAAGTATCCTGTAAACAACATTTCCTCACCAAATATAATACACACACACACACACACACACACACACACACACAAAACACACATTCACACTTACATACTTTGTATAGACGTGACTATTAAAGTAATAAATCTTGGCATTGTAGTATTGCATAAGGAACAAGCCAATTCAAATTTCACTGCCTGCCATATATAGCATGCAGAGCACTATTTCAACCTGAGTACTATTTGTTTAACTCAGATGCTTACACTTTATCTTTTCTTTGGAATGTGTAGTGATAAAAGGCAGAAGTTGTCTGTAGTGATGCCCTCTTGATTAAGCTGGCACCTGGAAGGTATTCACATTCCTACTGGAGGGCAAATAAATATTTCAGTGGACTAAAACTTATGCTAAAAAGGAAAAATGTGTTACATTTTTGCCGTCTCTGAAGTCAGGAAGCTAAACATACAAGTTCGTACAAAAGAAAGATCATGTTTAATAAGCATTATTTACTCTCATTGAAAATAGAGGCATTGTATGTACATCTGATCAAGTTTTCCATTACCAAAACCATCTAAACAAAAAACTAAAGCAATCTATTTGGGATGAAAGTTCTTATTTGCTATACACCATGTTCCTAGCCCTCTTTTTATTCTATTTTTTCACAATGTTCTATATTCTATTTCATCAAGCTTCTTCCTAGGAGTCTTGGTAATGTCTGATAGCAGTCATTAACTAAATACCGATAATTTAAGTCAGGAGGCTGAAAGAAAGTTTTTCTTTCGAGGATACAGTTTTCAACAAAAAGAGTAGACAGAAAGACTGAAATTTTGAAAGCTGTGTCCCACAAAAAATACATCAATTTTGAAAATTTCTGTCATAACACCTGTTGGAAGCAAAACTACATCTACTCCCAGTCCTGGAGCACAGTATACAGAAGATGCAAACCTATGCCAGACAGAGTGGCTTGGCCAGCAGGAACTGTCTGAACTGTGGCAAAAGTATATTCTTACCATTTTTTGTTACAGATTTTAAAAGCACACAATCACCCGCAGGAAGAAAAGTTCACAGTTCAATTCCTCATATAAATTAAGCAGAAATATCTGTATAAACTGGCTTCAAAAGCATGATAATTGTTTCTCTAGCTTTTGTCCCTCAAGAGGTACATAGAATACAGAGTGATTTAATTCAATATATGTTAACTTCTTGAAAATATAGAATATTTGAACATGAGCAGTGTTTGTTTAGTTCAGATACATGATTCTGAAATGTATGAATCAGAAGACAAATGAATATGGAAATCAGCAATAATCAAGATTTCATTTGACCAAGAGACAGTCCTGTAACATACAAATGTGCATTTAGTGTCGCCTTCTGCCCCACGAGCTAGTCTCCATGAGTTAGGACACTAATTTTATACGTGGTATATGTGGCAGAGATTGTTTTTGCCTGGGGACTAAGCACCACCGATACTTACTTGCTGGTCAGTGAGAGGAACTTTAGCACTAACGGTGCTTCTTCCAGAGAAGAGTAGTATATGGAAATTACAGAAGTTGGTCTGAGTGCTGGGTTAAAATGCCAATGGATAGAAAAATGGATGACCTTCAACACAGAAGAGGTGGTTTTAGACAAGGCAAGCAGGGCAGTGGGGACAGGGAGATAATTATTTATGATTATTTGCTATTCGCAAAAGGAAAGTACTCATAAGGTAACTATCTACAGACGGAAACAGAAACGTCTACTTCCAATTTTACTTTCTCATTTGTTTCTCATCATATAGTTTGACAAACCCATAGTTAAATATATCTAAAAATATTACTAAAATATCTTTGGACCCTATATTCCATTCCAGTATTATTCATTACATATATATGTGTGTATATATATATATATATATACACACATATATATGTACACATATATATATATACTATATATTATTCATTTTATATATATATATATACTATATATATAGTATCATTAATTTTTATAGGAGTTTAGAACTTTATGCAGAATGGATATCATCATGCATAAAGATCTAAACTCCTTCTATAAAAATTAATGCTATTCTATTAGTGATTACCCTTTCTTCCATTTTTTTCAAATAAACTACAAATAAAATGTAAATATAATTCATAACAGAGAAATGTTAAAGGCACAACACAATTATAGTCACACAGTCTATCAGAGAAATGTAAATACTGCACAAGTAATTCACTTTCTGCCATGTGTTGTGTGGTATTCATCCACAGTACAGAAAACATCTGCCTCCACGTGTATATGACAGAAGACATGTAAAATAATAAACAAGTCCCTACACAAAAGAGTTGAAGTGCATCATGACAATGGGTTGGTTCAATATAAGGCCACGTATACTTGGGTGGTAATGTGCATGTTAAAATGAAGTATGTGTATGCAATTCTCTCTAGTGCTCTTAATCAAACTAAAGCATTGATTGTTCTTTCTTTCTTTTATAATGTTTATTTATTTATTTATTTATTTATTTACTTATTTATTTTGAGAGAGAGAAAGAGAGAGAGAGAATAAGTGGGGGAGGGGCAGAGAGAGAGAGGGAGAGAGAAAATCCCAAGCAGGCTCCGTGCTGTCAGCACAGACCCCAACATGGGGCTCGATCTCACAAAACATGAGATCATGACCTCAGCTGAAATCAAGAGTCAGCCGCTTAACCAACTGAGACACCCAGGCACCCTAAGCATTGATTGTTCTAATAAATCTACTTTGGAAAGAGTGTCCAGTAGTGACACTCTTTGTCAATGGCTTGTCTCATCCTGCATTTCAAACAGATCTAAAGATAAGAACCAGAAAATAATGTTAATAAGTTAAAATTTGCCACTGCTAGCTGTATTCCTATCCATTGCTTCAGAATGAAGTGATTGTGGAAGGAATGGATAGTTTAAAATGAGACCTGAGGATATTGTTAGTAGCGTTGTATGGTGCCAGATGGTAGCTACACTTGTGGTGAGCATAGTATAAAATGTAAACTTACCGAATCACTATGTTGTACACCTGAAACTCATGTAACGTATGTGTCAACTATACTTCAATAAAAAAAAAAAAATTAGACCGGAAAAAAGAAAACAAGGGCACTCTAGGTTACCATAGAACCTCTGATTCTCAAGCTTGATGTTATTTATGCTTGGAAAATACATGTCACATTACTAAATATATATTCCTCTGCTAACATTTGTGACTATTCTTTCCATCCAATTCAGAGCTATCATTACCAGGCACAATCCCCTCTTGGTGCCAAGGCAGTCTGCTTACTTGGAATTCTTCAATTAAGCATCTTAATTGGGCCTACAAGGGCACTGGAATTTAAAACACGAAAGCAATAAACCATTTGGGAATTAAAATCTCAAAATAACATTTTACCTAATTATTATCCATATTTCATTCTGAAAGTTACATTCAGGATGCTATTGCATCAATCTGCATGGTTTACAAAAACACACTTCAGAGGTGCCTAAAAGGCTCTTTATCCTTTAAAGTGTCAGTTCAGGGTTTTCCATTTCCCCAGATAATTGATGCTAGTCCAATGTCCTTAAAAAGTGCACAGGAAACAACTCCTTTTTTACATGAGGTCATAGGTGAATCTAAATGTCATAAGCTGATTTCCCCATTGATCAATTAAGGCACTGTACTTGACCCATTAAAAACATATATATGCATAATATTAACTTTCCAATATAATTTACATAATAAATACATTGTAATACTTTAAATTCTATCCACTTTTTAGTATTTTACATAGATGACATTGCTGAACAGACTGCTTCAGAGCAAATATTTGTTGAAGTATTTGTCAGGCTAATAATGTACTTTCATTTTTGAGAAACTCCTGTCCATACACTTATGTATCAACATACTATTGCCCACATGTATATTTTACATCATATTATATTCTACTTTTCTCCAAAATTAATTAAGTCTGAATGCTTAATGTAAGAATTTCTGATTCATATTTTCTAATATGATTTTTAAAAGCCATACTTAATTTAAAGCCCTTCAAATTTGCAGCATTTCTTATTTTATCCTGACAAACAAAGAAATGGCAACACAAATGTAGGGGAGGAAGAAGTTTTCCTCAACCTTCTTAGAGTCCCTTGCTGGGGCTGAAAGTTAAACTGACAAAGAAGCTGACAAAATAAAAGGACACAAATGTATTTAAAATAAGTTTTATGGGACATGGGAGCCTTCATAAGGAAATGAAGACCCCAAGAAACAAACATGAGTATTTTTATGCCAGGTTTGATGAAGAGTAGACAGTCATGGAGAAATATGATAGATCAAGGAATATAAAGTGGAGAAACTTATTAGCAAGGAAAGTTTATTGGTATTCTCCTCAGCATCCTTTGTCTTCATAAGGATGCTCCTTTCCTTCTGGAATAGGGAAGGCATATCACATGAGGGTTTTCTAACCTATTTCAGAGAAGGTGGGAGAAAGGTCCTAGGGTGAACATACTGCTTCTGCTTGTTTTCTCCAACTCCTTCAGCTTAAAATATTCAGTGTGCTAAGTTGACATATTTGCGGGGAGAATATCCTGAATCCCATCACAAATCACAACTCAGATTGTAACTGCAGACAATTCATTTTCATACACAGCATATTTCTAAAGTCAACTAGAATTTTTGAAGTAGTTATATACACAGGTGTGGACTAGATTGACCATATGATTTATTTTCTAATCCAGACTATTTTACAGTAAAAATCGGTGCTAATAATAGTTACACAGCTAGAAAAGTTGTAAACCAGGAAGGAAATAATAGTCACTCTGGGATGAGCAAATGGTTGATTGTGAAGCAAAATATTTGTTTGGTATGTGCAGAAACATTTCAAGTGGAATCGGCTTTTCAAGGGGAAATTATGAATTAAGAAAACTAAAAAGAGGCAAATCACTGCTTTTTCCAGCCTTTAGTATTTATGAAAGGGACATAAAATCAGAACTTTGTGTAAAATGATGAAGGCAATGATAGCATCTCTCATCACTCAGTTCATAATATACTTGCATTTTGAAACTATTTAAGGTAGGAAAGAAATCTTCATCCAATTGTTTCATCCTTTTATTTTTTGCGATTTTACAGGTGACACTGAGGGATACATCAAAACATCACAAACATGTTGACTGCATAATGTAACCACTAACTGTTCATTTCTCAGGTATATATAGATATTAGAAGATGATTTTGTTTAGAATCATAATTTTTGTAATATAAATAAATTAATAATTATTTCAAACTCGAAACCATTATTTTCTTGAGAAAAAAAAATGGGTCACAATTAGTAGAAAAGTATCTTTGTGTCCAAAGCAAATAACTAAAGTTCATAATACCTTATCTTTCTAGGATAAATAGAACACATAAAACAGTGCCCAGAACATCATAAATAAAAAACTGCTTTAAAAATCATACTAAAAAAATGCTTTACACACCAAATACAACCAGTAAACATTGAATTTCCTAGAAATTAAGTATCTTTGGCAAAAGACTCCTGTTTCTATCTATCCATGAACACCTAAAAAAAAAAAATAAAGTGGAATATTTAACTTAAAATATTTTCCCGGAAAAGGATTTCACTAAAATCTTGTTATGTTATCTAGAAAACCAGCATACCATGTATTAATGCACAAAACCTATTGAAATGACTGGCATGAACTGATGTGGTATAACATAGCTACTCACCCCACCATGCTTGGCAGCAGTCAGGCTGTGCCATGCAGTGCAATAGACATTTTGTCCGGCACATGCTTTAGCCACAATCTGATTCCTCTCCCGGCAGACTGTTGAATGAAAGTGTAAACTCATCATTTATATTACAGAGAACAAAGATAAACAGGGGGATCAGGAGCTTCACACCTCTCAAATTATCTATTATGTTGCAAATGCTCGTAATTTATGGTGGAGAAATGAAACTACAGTAAAATGACGTTTTGAAGGATGTTGCTTAACTATACTCAAATGCAATAAATGTAACCTTAATCTAGCAGATGAAGTAGTTCTCATAAGCATAGTATACTGCAGATGTTATATATATTTATGGCTCTGGCCCCATAAATTCATAATGATTTCCTTCTGGGTATTAAAGGCCAAAATATGATTTTTGACAGATTATATATTTTGAAACTCTTACTTTGATAGTTAATTTTAAGTGCAGTTATTTCTGCCATTCCTGAAGGAAAATACATGTAATAACCAGTAGGGCATGGTTTTCCCAAAGCATATTGTTACGCTTGCTTGAAGGAAGTCAGCCAGGCATTACCAACAAAAGTTAGCACTTCTGTTATGGCTGAAGTTATTCCCATATGTGGCATTTTCTAACTTTCATGATTATACTACCTTTTTTTCTTTTAAATCGGGGATCACCATTTTTAGGATATTTATCTTCTATTATCTACAGAAGAAATTAGCAGTGCACATAAAGTCTTTTCTTTAACAAAGTTTGATCAGTTTTTCTTAAGAAAAATATGATCTTTCTTTGCAACAAGTTTCATATTCTAAGCACCAATGAAATATGCACTGAAAACACAGGTAGTGTATTCTACTATCATGAAAACATTAAGAGTAGTTTGTGAAAGATAAAACACAGAGGTACTGCAATATTCTATATTTCCTAAATATATTCCTGTCTGTCTACTGAAGTGGGTACTTCGGGTACATCCTGACTATAATTTAATCACTTTGGTAAATGAGTGCCACTTAGAGTAAATCTGATCATATTCTGTTCTGAAGTAAATCTGATCTTTTTATTTGCTGTCAGCTCCTTTTGAAAACAAATTTTCCCACTATAGTTCCTTAAAGTCACAATAATGCTTTACTGGGTTCTTCATGAGAGAAAACAAGCTAATTCAAATATGAGAATGACAGCTCATAACATAAAACCACAAGCATTTAAAACCTTTTGACTCACTTTTATGTAGTAACTAATTTTACGCGAATCACAGTTTTTTTCAAATGACTGAAGAGACTGTCATCAATTATTCTTTTTCTGTCTTTTTTTACTTTTAATTTTTAAAAGTTTCATGGGGCACCTGGGTGGCTCAGTTGGTTAAACGTCCGACTTCGGCTCAGGTCATGATCTCGCAGTTCATAAGTTCGTGCCCCATGTCAGGCTCTGTGCTGACAGCTCAGAGCCTTGAGCCTGCTTCAGATTCTGTGTTTCCCTCTCTCTCTCTCTGCCCACTCCCCCACTTGTACACTCTCTCTCTTTGTGTCTCAAAAACAAATAAACATTAAAAAAAATTTAATAAGAATAAAAATTTAAAAATTTACAATAATTTGGTAGTGTTACCAAATCTCCAGTCAGTGATCAAATTTCTTATTGTCTCATCAATGTCTTAATTAAAATTTTTTTCTTGCATGAGAATCCAAATAAAAATCCCTACATAGTTACTAGTTGGTATATGTTTAAGTCTTTTTTCTTTTTAAAATGTATTTAATGCTATTGTTACTGGTGGCTTAAATTTACTAAACCTACTACTTTATTTTAAAACCACTTTATTGAGGTATGATTGACATACAAAAATATATACATATTCAAAGGATACAACTTTATGAGTTTGGAGATAAGTATACACCTGTGAAACAATCACCGCATCAATGTCATGAACGTTTTTATCACTTCTAAAAGTTTCCTCCTGCCCTATTTATCAATATTTTGTGATAAGAACATTTAACATAAGATCTACTCTCTTAAAAGATTTTTAAGTATACACAACAGCACTGTTAACTATGGGCTCTATGCCATATAGATCTTTACCACTTATTCATTGTGTATAATTGAAACTTTGTACCCTTTGATTAATACTGTCTTGTTCTCCTCCTCCCCAGCCCCAGAAACCAACAATCTCCTCTCTACTTCCAAATATGACTACTTTAGATTCCTCATATAAGTAGTGCTATGTAGTATTTGTCCTTCTGTGCGTGGCGTATTTCACTTAGCATAATGTTCTCCACATTCACGTACACTGTCACACATGGCAGCATTCCCTGCCATCTTTTGTAAAGCTGAATAATATTCCATTATGTTACATATACCACATTTTCTTTATCCACTCATCTAATGATGAACATTTAGGTAGTTTCCACCTCTTGGCTATTGTGAACAATGTTGCAATGAACATGGGAGTACAGATTCTTAAGTCTTTTTCAACCTTTAGATTTCGACTCCTTTAACATGCATATGCTCTCTCCTTGCAGTTTTATTTGTTGATGAAAGTAGATTCCTTGAACTACCCTATTTCCCATAGTGTGAATTTCGCCGACAGCATCTCTGTGGGTTCCTTAACACTTTTCTCTGTCATATTTCCTGTTAAATTGGAAATCGGATCTAAAAGCTTAATAAAACTCAGATTTAATCCTTTTGGCAAGAATACTCCATAAATGCTATTGTTAAGTATTCTTTAATAGTAGACATATTCACACAGCATTTTGACCATCATAGAAATGTGGTTAAAAGCATAGGCTCTGGAGACTAAATACATGGAAACTAATCCTGGTTTTGCCTTGGTGTAGTGGTGAAAACATTGCCAAATGAATTAATCAGTATCTCACTTCCTTCACCTATGAAATGGGGCTAACAAATATACCTAACAAGATTTCTGACAAGACTACATAAATAAATTAAGACAAAGCACCTCAAATAACACCTGGTACATAGTAAGTATTCAATATATTGTAGCTATTGTTACGAAGTAGCTGAAATTAATTATAAAGAGGAACATTCAGAAAACATTTGCAACAATTTTTATCCATACAGCAGCCAAATTGATAAGTCTAGTAAAGATGGATTTTCAATACCTAATATAAAAGCAGAAATGTGAGTGGACTAAAAGGTCCAAAGATATCAGTGAACTGGTAATGAAAGATGCAGCCTTTTGATGGTAGGTCAATGATTAAACACCCCACAGGTTACTAGTGATTGAAAGAAATTGCTGCTCTCCAGTTCTGTTAAATGTATTATGTCCTTCCATATATACCATTCTTGGCTCAACCTCAGAAAATAACCACAAACACGATCAATTCACGTTTTATTCTTTCTTAAATATGCTTTGGTAGCATCAAACCAAGCAAAACAATTCTCTTAGCAAGGCAGAAGAAATAGGTTCATCTCTCACTATCCAGAGTAATAGTTTGTGAATCGTTTTACTCTTTTAGAAATAGGGCATAAATGTTTTGCACATTCAATCAGTAGTTTATAGAATTTTTAAGGGAGCAAAATCACTTAATATACATTTTTTAAATCACAATCTTGAGAATGGCTATTAACTAAGGATTTAGCAAACATTAAATTATAAAATCCATAAGATTGGAAAATGGTGAAGATTTGAAGTCAGATGAGCAATGGAAAATTTAGGCTGGGTATTTAAGGAAACTGCCTATTAGCAAGAACTATTAGATAATGGAATGGTACTTTTCTTAAGCTCCATAAATTTCAAAAGTAAATTGGAAAACATATTGGAAGAAAATGTTCCACCCCACCAGGGGAATAAATGAAATGGGCTTTTCATCTCCTGTTTCTATAAGCTGGTCTGCAAATTAGATGTATAAAATTTACCTACCCAAACTATGAACACGATAAGTTCAATATTAGGTTTAGTCCAAGTTTCACTAGGAAAAGTTCCATTTCCAGATCCTCAGCCAAAAGCTGAATAATACCAATATGGAAATTTGGAGCAAAATCAATTGTTAAAGTCAGATTATGAGATTTTAACTGCCATTCTAAAACTACTTATACAGCCTTTCTATGTTATTTCCACTTGCCAAATCAACACCCAAGAGTCATTTTGACATTTAAAAAAAAAAACCCCAATTACACATCCAACTGCTGATTTACAAAGCAAAAGGCAACCTGTGATTTTGGCTTTAAAACCCAGTTTGCCTTAGGGATAGATGGATGAAAGAAATTCTAGCCTACTGTTTAAGGGCTAATATTCCCACATTTTCATATCCCATTTAGGGCAGGCAGATTTTAGCACTTCAGCTTAGGCAGTATCACTTTATAGAAGGTGCTTGAGTGGAGTAGGCAGCACGCGGGAATGGGATAATAAATGGCAGAGAAGCAGAGGCTGCTGCAGGTAGACGCCTATGCCAAGCGCCAAAGGAAAATGGCTGTGAAAGCGAACACATTTTTTTTCTGTGAGCGAGGGATGAGAATTTAATAGTAAAACAGTAAATTGAGTTTCTGTCCTTTTACCTCTTACTAGAATTTCTTTGTTGTCCTTTGCATGGGGAAGGTTAACAGCTCAACCTAATTCTTCACTCCGAGGAACTTTACGGGCTGTCATTTGGTTGAGGTCTAATGGGCCTCCTGGGATTTGATAGCTGAATGCACGCTCACCGGAGCAAGCTGCTCCACAGAGGGCCTGGAAAAGAATGTTTGAGTTGGAGAGAAGGTGCTGCTGCTCCAACTGCTTTTCCACCTGCAAAAACAGAACCTTTGGGGACGGTAGCACCGCAGTTAACAGGGGATCTCAGGAATGAGAAAGGTGTTAAAGTAGCCAGTTCTTCTGTTTTGCCAAGGATTTTCCGGTCTTGCTGTTTTTGGCAAAATTTTGAAATATCCCACTTCTCTCACCCTGAGCTTTTCCCTTCCCATTTCTCAGGGATGGTTTTGAGGATTGGGATGACTAGTCCAAACAGAAAGACAGAATTTTAAGAGGATGTGGGAGTCACACTCCTGGGCTCCCCCACATGCCTCTAAGCAGCACTCAGTTGCAGTGCAGAACTGGGGGCTCTTGCAGGGGAGGGAGAGAATGGCCAACAGCAATAAAAGGATCAAGTTGCCCACCATCTCAACCTCCATATTGGAGAGGAACACCCTAAAACCTCTTGCTGATGAAATCAGATGGAAAATTTCAAAGGTATCAGTGAAAATGTCACAGACTCACTCCAGAGGATTCTGAAAGTCAAGTTCATATGTAACCATGTTGAACTGGGTAAAATGCTCCCGATGACAGCACATTCCAAACTATCCCTTTTTTAAAATTTCAAATGGAAATCTGAATCTTCTACACCAGCCCATTATGATATAGTGACAGTCTTTTGTCCCACACCTAATGTTTCCAAATGTTACTTTTGAGTGCATAACACACAGAATTTATTTTTTTTCTTGGGTGTTTAAAAGCTGTATTATATTAAGAAATATATGGTATCAAATAAGCCATGTTAACCATCGGTAAAGGCCCAAATCCTTGGCATTAGTTACATTCACAATGTGTTGCAACCATCACTACTATTTACAAACTATTTTCATCCCACCAAACAGAAATTCAGTAAAATAAAATGTTTTTAGAGAATAGTTTTTGCTATCATGGCTACCATAAGTAATGGTCAATGCAGTCTCAGAGTAATATGATTAGTAGTCATGTATGTATTTTCTAAAAGGAAATCAATTAGCTTAAAATAATTATTTTAAGTGTAAAACCACTGCCAACTCATCGCAATACATACAGTAGTTGTGATTAATGTCATCTAATTGATCAGACATTTTTGTATAATATAAAATTTCAATGATTAATTAGGATTGATGGCCTAAAAAAATCATACTAATTATTGAAAACATAGCTCAGACAATAAAAACAAAAGCAAAAAGTTATGTCAAAGGCTATAAAAATGTAGAACTACAAAGATGAATTTATAAGGTCGGAAGAATCAAGGCATGATTAAAATCTAGAACTAGAGGGGCACCTGGGTGGCTAAGTTGGTTAAGCATCTGACTTCAGCTCAAGTCATTCATGATCTTGCCGATTGTGGGTTTGAGCCCCGCACTGGGCTCTGTGCTGAAAGCTTAGAGCCTAGAGACTGCTTTGGATTCTCTCTCTCTCTCTCTCTCTCTCTGTGTCCCTCCCCAGATTGTGCTCTCTCTCTTTCTCAAAAGCAAATAAATAAATATTAAATAATTTTTAAAAATAATAAAATAAAATCTAGAACTATAAAATATTATTTTAGAAAAACATTTCCAGATGAATAGATTTCAAAAAAAAAAAACATTTGAGATGTGCTTTTGAAGCAGCTTTAGGGAAAGATCCAGGATATCAATTTTGGAGGTTCATATGTAATGTTATCTCAGTCACTGATCAAAATTGCCCTGTCTTTCAAAAGGCAAAAGTAAAATATGAAATATAGATTTACCAGTTTTAGGCACAGCTTCTCATTTCAGTCAATTCTTGCTCATTGATTAGTAAATCCAATCAATGGCAATGACAATTTGAGAAGTAAATCCCTCCATCAAATCTTAAATCTTGCACACTGCAATTGTGAAGTTCACCCTTTCCTTTATCATCACGAATTTCAATGCTATGTAAGGTAAGTGCATCATTTATTTTAATCCTGTTGAAATGAATGGATGGACTTAAATAACAATGCAAGCCTTTTTCCATGAAGTGCTGTAATTCTCTTTGAAGTGATAGCACGTTTAGGATTAAGATATATACGTTTTGGTTCTTTGACTAGTTCTTCTTTCTTTTTGTACTATATTAACAAGAATTTAAAGCAAGACTAAGTCACTTCTGTCTTCTAATGCAAGTGTTAGAGTCTTAAACAAAATTCTACTGGTGTAGCCAACCAAGATGAATAACTATTTTGAAGGGAATCAAACTATAATTTAGTAACTACAGACTATGGTTTTCTACTTAATCACTTGTGTTAGAGCGGCTATCGATAGAATCAGTCTTGAAAATATTTTCATTTATTATCACATTGCCACTATTAAATTAAAGGAGTTTGAGATACTATTGCAGAGCAAATGAATAACTATTTAATTCTTAATTCATGTTAACTTTATGATTACTGCATCCTGCAATGAATTCATCCAATACTTCAAAAAAATTTATGAGATGTTCAAAATAGATATTATCAAAAAGATATGCATAATAGGAAATAAGCTAGTTATTGATTTAGAACATGCGGTAAGTAACAATGTAATATAGCTTTCTGAAAAGATGGTTGCTCTTCTAGAAACAGTTATACACAAAAATAATTATATACAATATTTAGAATGTTTACTTATTTTAGATAAAATTAAAATGCTAACAGTTTCCATTATAGAAACTGTTCAAAAGAAAATGTCAAAAGAAGGAAATCTTTCTGTATAGTACCACTTAAGGATAATCACTCTTAAAATTTCAGAATATTTCTTCCCGTATTTTCCTTTTATAATGTTATTCATTTTCCTGATTCAAAAATAATATAAACCAAGATATGAAAACTTGGACAAATCAACTGACACAAAGTAAAATAATAATAATGTAATGTTTTTAAAACCCATATATTTCAACAATCTAATCATTGTAAATAAATTGGTATATGTTCTTTGGGTCCATCTTTTGTGTTTAATTTTATGTTTTTTCCAAACACTTTTTAACAGTAATAGTTTTGTTTTCTCCTAATTAAAAAAATAACAAAATGCTTAATGCAGAACAATTGGCAGAGGGAGTGAAAAAGTGATGTAATAAATTATCTATAACCTTAACCAAAAGAAATTTACAGATAATTTTATTCATGTACTATCAATATGCTTTGAGTCCTAAATACTTCCATTATCCATAAACAGATACGAGCCTTTCTTATTATGACTTATAAGACCTCAAAGCATATTAGGGGTTCACTTAAGGAAGAATATCAAAAATATTCTCTGATGCTGTCAGGGCAAGTTTTGATAAATGGTAATTCTCATTCTTAGCTACCAAGGCCCTCCCATGTCCTAGTGCCCTCTCTGACAAACCATCTCTTACCCTTCCATCCCCTTCTACTCATCTCTTAGCAAGTCAGCTCCCTTCTTTCCTTCATTTCTACCTTGCAGATTCCACTCAAGCTACTCTACATTCTTGCAATACTGCCTTTTGTTGCCATTGTTGTTGTTTTGTTGTTGCTGTGTATGTTAAAGTAATCCAATGTCTAGTATTTGTAGAGACTTGAGTCAAAGCTTTCCCTAAGTAGTATGTCTTTTGCTATAGCTCTGAGATTATATTCCCTAACAAATATCCCAGGTAGGGTCTCAGGGAAACAAGAAAGTGATTTAGTCATTAGAATAGGCCAGGCAATGACAGCAAACAGGAGAAAGGTACCAGATTCCCGGAACCTGACTAAAAGATCAGAAAAGGATCCAAACATCGCTGACCTTTGCAGACAGACTGACTTACTGCTTTCAAGCTTTGGCTGGAAACAGGACTGATTTCTAAGCCGGAAACAGGACTGATTTCTAACCAGGCTTGATGTTTATCTGAAAGATGCTTAAATATCCCCAGCAATAAAAATGGAATATCCTGGAATATGAAATCATGCAAGACATTACTCTGACTTAAGCAGTGGAATAATGTGATATTTAGGGATGGATCCAGATTTTTGTGAGGCCTGAAGTTTGTATAATTTGTGGGGCTCTCTAAGAAGAATATAAAATTACAACAGCAAAATCAGGTTTGAAATAATGCTTCAGAATAAGAAAAGAATGCCAACAAAATATTGACAGTCATGCATGTTTATATTTTTAGATCTCTTTAGAAAATTAACAGATGTGATTACATATACATGCTTCCTCATAGCATCCTGCCTCCATTCTCCATGAGAACATTCCTCAACTTCCAGCACTCACAGGGGCCTGTTCAGGTGAGAGGCACTGAAGCTGAAACTTTGTTAGCTTCATGGCAAATCCGCTTCTGATTTTAACTGTAAAACTTCAGGCAATAGGAGCCAGATGGTGAGATCACTTTAGCAGGCAAGCAGTCCTTCCTAATTTCCTTGAAAGTGCACCAAACAGAATTCTCACTGAGTGCTACAAAGGTATAAACAAAGTACAATACTATGGAAGTGCAATGGTTCAGCAGAGGAGGGAGCCTAAAAGAAGTCTAAGGGACAGGTGTGAGGGGTTTGAGAGGGTTCCCAGAGCTGAGCCCTGAACAGTGCCTTGGATTTGACAGAGAGGCAGAGAGCATTCAAGATGGGAACAAAAACAAGTATAAGAGAACAGGGCAGCACAAGGACAAAGCGAGAATTTCAGGTGGAGTTTGACTTATGATATATTGGGATTTGGAGTGAGAAAAATGAGTGTAACCACAGACTGCCTTAGAATTTCGGACGATCTGGAGCACTGGGTTGAGGAACGCACGGTGGATTCGGATGGCAATGACAACCACACAGAATAAAAAACAAGGTTGGTTTTATTTGTTGTAAAGAAACCAAGAAATCTTCAGTGAAATGCTTAGGTCACCAAGCTAATTATTAACTGAAAAATCAGAAAACTGCAAGAAGAGTTTTATTATTATAACACCTGAGATCACAATAAAGAACAATTTATATGTGTGGGGGTGGAGATGGGGGTATAGGCTAAAGAAGAGAAAACTCAACAGGTTTCTCCCCATCGAGAGAAGTCCTCTAGTCACAGTGCATGTAAGCTGAAGACACTTGCCAATGCTGAATCAAATGTGTTAATAGGAAAGGTCTATTCAGAGTAATTAAGAAGGCAAGTCCTACTGCTACCCTTTCTGCTTTGGAATCTTTCTCCATCACTTAGTACGATTTTAGGCATACTGCTCAGTTGTGTGCCTCAGTTTTGGCACCAATTAAATGGAATTGGTAATACCTGCCCCTGCTGCTGTGTTGAACACCCACAATCAGTAGGTTATGAAAGCACTCGGCAATGCCTGGCTTGGGTCATGTGGGCCATACTGTTAGCTGTAGTTCTCGGTATTCCTGTGTCTGGTTCTAGTGTCACTTAGAATACTGAGACAATCCCTTTTTCAATCAGCTGCACTTCCTAAAGTTCCTAGGGAACTTTCATCGTATCTCAACCACAGCCCACGGCACACAGTATTGAAATTTCCTGCTTATAGATCTAGAGTCACCACAGTTAATTTCCTTGGAGGCAGGGACCATGCTGTTCAATTCTAGCAGGCAGCACAGCAGTTAACACAATAAAGGCCGACTGAACACATAATTAGGAGTAAGAGTGGTGGTTAGCTCTGCGGAGATGAACATTGACCGTAAAGGGGCAGGAAGAAAGCATCTGACACGACAGAAATCCGTATCTTGACCTGAATGATGGTTACATGAGTATATAATTGTGTAAACATTTGTTCAGCTAAACTCTTAAAATTCTTGTACTTTCTTTGTTTCAATGGGAATATTTTATTCCTCAATTTTTAAAAGTGAAAAAATGCAAAAATACAGCATGTAAAACTCATCTATGTTATTAGAAGTCAGGATACTACTTACCATCATGATGAACTTGTGACTAGAAGAGAACAAGAGTAGGCATCAGCAAAGTTGGAAATTTTCTTTACTTGACAAGTGAAAAGAGTGAGAATAAGTGAATAAGAAATACACACACAAACACAAGACCTCCCTATTTTGATGAAAAGAAGTCAGTTTCTTCAAACCATGCTCCTTAGTCTCACATCAGAACCAGCTAAAATGAGATTGCAAATCTCACTTTCTCTCTCTAATATATGACCCACCTGTGTAGATGAGTGTGTATAAAGACACTTTGGTATTATGTATACATGGTAGGAGCACATTTATTAGTAATTTTAGCACAATGGCAAATTGTAAATCTTCTCTGAACTCAACTCTTTCAGATACTGCTTTTAACACATAGGTTTTAAGAATAATTAGCTAGAAATACTTTTGCTATAAAGTGTTTTTTCAATTATTTTCTTTTACAGATCGTCTTAGAGTCACAAAAATCTTTACGTATTCTTCTTGCCTCAGATGAACTATTGTTTAAAACAAGACTTAAATAGAAATGTAATTCAGTCGCTTCTACTAAAGATGTTCTTAAAAAATTCCTAGGGATTAAAAAAAGCAGTTTCACACATTTTTGCCCAATTTCCCTATAGAGCATTTATGCATGATTTGGACTCTATTTGGTGCACCTATGCTAACAGCAGGAATTCTTAATATAGGTATACGTTTAGCAGCCACATTGTGAACAGCATGAATAGAGGAATAAACATGACCTCAAATCAAAAGATCAGCACAATACCCCTAGCACCAAAAGGCAGGGAGGAAGCCTTTGGCTCTGGTTTCCATGAACAGAATTCAGCAAGATTTCAGTTAATTAATTGCAGCCAAGTCTGTGCTAAGAGCAAACCCATGGGATAAAAAGGTACCAGACTATAAGGAGAAGCAAAAACTTAGGACTCAATCCACCCTACACTACTCCATATCATTTGAATGAGCAGCCTAAGCTCAGTGCTTTCAATTAAAATAATATTTCTCACAAAACTTTTTATATTATTAAAGACTTCAAAGTGCCAAAAATATATTTTAACTAAAAACCTTATTATTTTCTTCTAATTCCCTTTTCCATGTATGATTTATTTTCCAAACACAGATTTCAACAACTTAGAAAGTACTATGTTTGGAGGAAGATTCAAGGGTAGCTTTTCTCTTTCCTAAAAGGGAAAATCTAGAAATACATTAGTCACTGGTGTCAATCCATGACAGTTCAAATCGCCAAAGGTATTTGATAAACTTTAATCACTGTCACAACTGTAAAGGTTACTGAGCAGCTCCAACACAAATCAATTACAATTGTGTTACACAAATCTGAAAATGTGTGTTTGTGTGTGTGTGTGTGTGTGTGTGTGTGTGCACACGCCCTTGACAGTTAAATCTTCGGGTATATCAGTATTAAGTTCACCTACGCATAAAAATAACAACAGTAAAAACAATAACACCAACAAAAAAGGACAAACAAGATTAACATTTATTCTCATTCAGTAATAGATTTAGGCAGCCCAGAGCTGTTTTGCTCTGCCATCTTTAGTGTGCTGCCTCATTTCACAATATGGCTGCTTCTGCTCTGGTCATCATGTCCACATCCCAGGAATAAAAAAGAGACCAAGAATGGAAACCTCACTCCATTTGAGGATATTTCCTGAAAATTGCAAACAACACTTAATTCTCAGTGTTCAAAATTTATTCATAAGGCCACAACTATTTCAAGGGGAAATCCAGTTTTTGAGTGGGCAGCAAGGTAGTCAGCTAAAATTGGGGTTCTTATTAATAAGAAGAGCAGAAGAATTGACATCTGGAATGGATAGAATTTTTTCTCACTTTAAAAACATTAAAAACAGATTACTGGCCTCCTAGGGGAAAAAAAAACCCTACTAGATGATTCAGTCTAATTAAAATGAAAACAGGTCTATTATTCACCATAATGTAAACAAAAGCTAACTAAACTTTCAATTTTAAACTGAATATTCCACTGACATTCATAAATATAAGTAAAAAAATTTCTATATATCAGAGAACATCGAAAACTTAAAAAAAACTGTATAATTATATTTTATTGACTGGGAGAAGGAGAGGGGGCTGATTAATTTCTTTTAAAAGAGAAAAAATAACTTAGAAATAATTTCATCCCACTCCTAAATCAGAATTAATGCTCTCAGTTGGGAGTTACGCTGTCATATTTGAGAACCACTGATTTGAACATACTATTTCTGGAAATGATTTCTTTTAGTAATTACTAACAGTTTATGAAAAGATCTGCAATTCTATTTTTCCAAGTGTTCAAGTAATCTTAACTCATCAAAATGCTAAAATCTTTTATATCAAAGTTGTCTAAGACTTATTCATATAAATGGCCTGCCTGTTCCCTGACAGCTGGAACCTCTTAGTGCAGACCTGTAGCCTCAGCCCCACCCCAAGTGCTGGGACTCATCTGGTCTCTGAGCAGGAATCCATAGCTCATGGTCCATCTTGCAGATCCACTCTAACCTAGCAACCAGGTTTTCGGAGCAGAGCCTCTGCACTCTGCCCGATGCCAGGCTTTCCTTGTACGAGACTCTTAAAAACCCATTCCACAGCACACTGGACAGTCCCTGTCAAAGACTGTGAATGAATCCACCATTAATAGGAATCCATACCTCATCATTTAGCTCTTCATGCTGTTTTTGAACACCTATCAATGGATTTCGTAAACCAACACTGAAGTCGACTGCAAGTCGGGCATGTTGCCAGCCATTGGCAATAAAAAAGATCAAAAGCACAGTCGCCTGCCCTCTGGTGGGAGGGACAGCTGAAATTGTGAAAATGATATTCCTTATACACAGTTAGATCTGGTCTCCTAGAATGTTATTCCATTGTTTTTAAGTCTGAACTCTGTAGTCACATGGAATAGATTCCCATTCAGACTTCCACAAATCCACCCTTCAATGTGGAATATTTCAAATAGGAGTCCATTCCTGTCAGTCTCCCGAAACTTCACTGCAACTTGCACATCCTACAAATAACCTTCCTTCAAAATCATACACACACTCATTTCTTTCTCTTCTCCAAGCTCTTAAAACCGTGTTACTGTAATTCTTAAGTCAAATGAGTTTGTTTCTTCACTTTCTGTGAGATAAATCCCAGTTTGAAAATATCCTTCTTAGAATATAGCATTTAGAGGGGTGCCTGGGTGGCTCAGTCAGTTAAGCATCCGTATTCAACCCAGGTCATGATCTCACAGTTCTTGAGTTTGAGCCCTCGTGGGGCTTTGTGCTGACAGCTCAGAGCCTAGATCCTGCTTCAGATTCTGTGTCTCCCTAACTCTCTGCCCCTCCCCTGGCCACACTCCCCCCCGCCTCAAAAATAAATAAACATTTAAAAAAATTAAAAAAAAACAAGAGTATAGCATTTAGAAATGAATACAAGAAAATGCCCCAGTGTGTCTTAACTCTACTTAACAGAACTTAGTTATTTCATTTAGAATACCATGTCACAATTCTTGCCCCCCCCCAAAAAAAAAAGCTGAAAATGAGTTTAAAGAACTTCTCAGATCACTTTTGAACTGAACTAATAGATGATCTTAAGTTCTGGAAGCTCTGGTTTTCTTACTGTTGGTGCATCCCTTTAGTTGGTGCCATTTGTGAGGCAGTCTGGCAAAATAGTTACAGTTGCGTCAGAACTGGGTCCACGTACCATTCCCCACTTGCTCACTACATGAATTTGGAAAATTACTTTAAGATATTGAACCTCAGTTATTGTAAAACCATGAAAATAAGGGTCCTTACTCCTTAAGGTTTTTGAAGGTGATATCTGCCAATATGTATAAAGCACACTGTTACAGAGTAAGAACTTGACATATGTGAAAGACCAGAATTAACAGTTATTTTTTTAGTTATGAATGATTCACATATAACTTAGGAATCATTAATCAAACACAGACTTTAAGTAACCTAGGATAGTCCTGTCATTCAATTCAAGAACCCTTCACTAATCACTCCATATATGTTATGTTTTATATCAGGTGCTGGTCATCTAAAAATGAATTAAGCTATCTTAAACCTCAAGAAGCCCAATGTTGAATGAAAAACCAGAGATGTATAGAAACAGTTATTCCACAATTGCACAGATAGAGCTTGCTAGGACAGCACTCCTGCCATCTCACTGCATCTCATTCCATTCTAGAATATAATGCTTTCCCAGCATGCAATGAAAATTCAATAAATGTTGGTTGATGTTCCGTACTCAAGATTTCAGAAAAGTAATAATGCTGGCCTTGTTCACACAATACTTTGGTCTGGGGCTTTATAAATTAAGTCCTTTCATCTTGGAGTAGATTTACATACACTGCCATTTCCTAATTCTTGGGACTTAAGGGATGGTGAAAAGGCACCACTACCATCTCCAAGAAGAAACTTCTGGAAAGTTGATGACATGAGGTTCAATACATATTTACAAAATATTATACAAACTTTTAAAAGTGTCTAGGGTAAAAAAATGATTTGGAAGACATACCCCAAAACATTAAAAATATCTATGTAACAGTGAAATCATGAGAGATTTTATTGATATCCTTATACTTCTAAATTTTTAAATAGTTCTCAATGAGTGTGCATATTAAAAGAAATACATGAAAAACTCTAGTAGGAGAAAGGAAACAGGTGAGTGATGGGAGTGCAGGAATACAGACAATGGGAGATCAAGAAGCAGAATGGGGATCCTAGGTATATAAAGGTTGTAAGCTAAAGAATAAAGGCAACAGCAGAAAGGATTAGAATGACAATAAAAATATAGATTTACTGCTCTGATAGTATCTAGTTCTTTTTACATTTTGGGCAGGCCATATCTCCAGTTTTCTTACTGAGTAGGTCCATTGGCCATTGGAATGACTGAAACATAATGATTTTGCCTATCTGCCCAAAACTTAGGTAAAAATATGAAATTGAATCTTGTTGCAACTTAAAAAAAAATGTGTGAATTGTTATTAAACACACTAGTCTTAGTAAATGTGTCACAGCAGGATAAAAACAAAATCAATGAACTGTAAATGCACAGCCTTGACTTATTAACAAAGTAATGCATTTTCTAAATGTAAGACTTTTGCTTTTAAATATAAGGTTCAAGATAGGGGTGGCTGGTTGGCTCATTTGTTTAAGCAACTGATTCTTTTTTGGCTAAGGTAATGATCTCACTGTTCCTGAGTTCCAGCCCCGCATTGACTTCTTTCTGTCTCTCCCCTGCTTGTGGTCTCTCTCTCTCAAAATAAATAATAAATAAACTTTAAAAAATCAGGATAAATATTTGTGAAATTAATGAACCAAAATAATCTCTTTATATTTCTGTTGTTGCCTTAAATATTTCTCTCAAACAATTCACTGGTTAGGTAGGTAGGTAGGTAGGTAGGTAGACAGGTAGATAGATATTGGCAAAACTATAACACTTTAATTAAAAATATTATTTGATTTCCCCTGATGGATGCAATATCTCTTCCTCTGAATTCCCTAAATATGAAATCAATATCTTAATCATGTAACTTCCACATTCTCTTTTGTAGTATATTTACTTAGACATTTTATTATACTTCCTCAACTATTCTGTAAGTTTATTGTTTGTGTCCTATTCATTTTATATCCCTTAAGAGCAATCTTAAATTATTTTTAAGACTGGAATTATATAAATATAATAAATAAAAGTGTTCCTCAAAGTTCTGAGAATATTTTGTGGACTGAATCAACATTTATTACTTTAATAAATAAAAGTATTTTTGCATTTTTAAAAATGATTGTGGACACCGCCCAACTGGATTTCAAAACTACTTCTCATATGAGTGACTGTCAATCTATTATCTGTTCTCAATCTTTGCTTATGAATTCTATGCTTAGTTTTCCCATGCAATTGGTTTCTGTCATCATCCCTCTGTACATTCAGAATGGAGTGGGGAGCCTTCCTGGACAGAGTCTCCCCATTTTGAACATTCACCACCATGCTGGTAAATTCTATAGTGAAGACTATCTCTTCTTAGATTTTGTTGAGTTTTAGTTTTCTTTTTAATAATGATATAGTCAATCCATCAAAATAATGTTATACCAAATCCGATCTCATCTATATTTTTTCTTCCTAAAGTAGAAAACTCTCAAGTTGCTTAGTGAAGTGCTAAATGCTTTATATTGACAGACTACCGCTGTTCAGCAATCTATATTTACAGCCTGCCAAAACGAAAGCCATAGTTGGATCTTCTTTGTTGTTCGCAGTATTTTAAATTACAAATGATGTTGATTTTAATCTTCTTTGCTCTATTCACTCACAAAGCTCGATGCTGCACAAATCAGCTCTCAGATTCAGTATAAAATACTTTTTATTGGGTTTAGCACTTGCATAGCACTTACACCTTCAAAATACTTTGTAAACATTAACTAGTCAATCCTCACCAAGAAAGAAATAAGAAAAATATCTTGATGTACTAAGAGGTGTATGTAAAACAGGTCTTAAAAAAAGAGATGTCCTATAGATTGAATTTGAAGGCAAGATATTTAGTTAGCTGTTTATTTTCAGCCAATAGAGTATATTTCAGGAAGTAATTGTCAGTTCTTCACTTTCCATTGTGAAAGAATGTGTAATTTGTGAACAGAATGTGAATAGAGCACACAATTTCAATTTTAGTGATCATATGAATTACATAAGTATTAATATTATTAATGACCATTAGAATTTTCCACCACATGAGGAAGTCTTAACATACTGAATGGTGCTTTGCACACTATATAAAGCAAATGTTTTGTGCTAAGTCGATAAGACTCAACTAGTCTCGGAGTACTGACATGTATAAGTTACTGCTTTTCCTGCCTGTCCTATAAGTTGCAGCAGCTTCACTTGGTACAGATGCGGGTAAGATTAACTTGGTCCAAACATAAATGAGTCCCCAAGTTCACATTAAATATATGAAATTATATAGCACAGCAGGAGCCAAACTAACATATTATTAAAGAGTACACTATAAATTTTGTTCCTGGTTTTCTAAGTAAAATATGGCTTCTGCCTTCATTGGCTCTACTTTTCTCCCATTATTCTCTTAAGATTCTCTCATTTTAACCTGTGCTTTTAAAGGGAAACATTTGTATATTCCTCTTGGAAAAAGATACACTTATTGTAATCATGAAGAAAACTCAGTGAAGAGCCTAAGATATTATTAATGTTATATGTTGTATTGGATATTATTTTTTTATCCATGCCATAATTCAAAGGAAAACATTTGCCACCAATGTTTTTTTATAGATGCAGAAACTGAAAAAAGAAAGAAAAAGAACATATCAGAAAGAAACTACAAGGCCAGGAGTGATAGATAATTTGATATCCAATTAAGACATGGCCATAGCTCAGAAACTGAAACTTGTACTTGAAGAAATATATGTTACAAAAGGCCTGCACTATATTTTCAACAAGTAAATAATCAAATGCAACATGCTAGAGTTACAATTAAAAGCTGTATGCTTAAAAGTTTAGATTTCAACCAGGAAACGGACTGATTTATGAAATCATATTTCCAAATTCTTTGAGGATTCTTCATCAAGGACACACAAGTTAGGAACTAAAACTTGAAATGAACTACTAAGTATTCCAATTTAAAAGCTGTAGATAAAACCAAAATGATCTCACCATCTTCAAGCTCCTTTCTTTTGCGTAAGAATCATAAGATATACTTCAGATAAATTGATGGAAATATTATGCACATCCATCAGAGTTTATTGACATATCTAGGACAATCTTTAAAAATGCAAAACAAACCTCTTAACCATACAATAAGCAACAGAATTTTTACATTGGATTTTATATTGAATTAAAACTTTCAATATTATTAGCAACATTTTAATCTTGTTCAGATATCGCTGCAAAACACCGATTTCAAAGGTAGGGTCTTTGATCATTCACACATTCAGGAGACTGATGTTTCAACTATTAAAAAGTTGATCCAATAAACATTAATATTGAACTTCAAGAGAACAACATTGGATTTCTGGAAACTAATGTGTTTCTATGAATTCATTATATGACCTCTAAAGGCAAATATTTTAAAACCCCTTTAAACAATATTTTAATATTTCATGTCCACATCAATTCCTTTTCCCCAGAAGGTCATTCCTTATCAGATGTCAGCTCCTTACCATGTATTCAAGAAAGAGGTTAAATGGACCAGGTAATAAACCTGGAAATAAGAAGAAAGTAAGTGACCACATGGGATGTGGTTCCCGTGTCCCTAAAAAGTAAACGGGTAAGATTTTCTTCCCCTGTTCTCAAGGGCCTGAAATTTGACAATTTGTGATTTCTGGATTGATATTTAATTAAGTAAATATTCTTGGAAAGAACAATACTTTAAACTGTAAAATCCTAAAGCCACCAGAAAACATTATTTTTACTTGACAAATTCTTCTAGAGTCAGCCCAGTAGTTATTTAGGCTACAGATAAAAAGCGACCACTAACAAAGGCTGTTTACTCAAAGCCTGGCCATGTTTCATATAACTGGAGGTAGTTATGGCAATTTCTATTTTATAGCTTGCACATCTACTTTGATGAGAGATTGACACTGACATAATAAAATGTGAAACAGCAGGAAAATATTATAAGCCAAAGAGGTAGCCTATTTTAACAACTCACTGTCAGGAAAATTTTCCTCACATCAAACCTAAATCTCTCCATCAAGAGCTAAGTACATTTAAGGACATTCTCAGTTGTTCTACGGTTTGGCTGATTTCCTCTTTTTCTTTTGGTTAGGACTTTATATTTTCACAGTGCTTTTCCACCACATTTACTAGTTTTTCCTCACAAATATGCCTGAAGTTTAATACTTTTTTCCACTCTTTTACAGATCCTGATAATGAAGCACAGAGAGATTCAGAGGCATGTTCAAGGTTACCCAGCAAATTAAAAACCCAGCAGGGGATGGGCTACAGAGCACCTGAGTTTCCAGAGTGCTGCTTAACCAACTGATCCATGGGGACTCTCACTGCACAATGAGTTAAGAAAGAGGAAGAAACTTAAGCTGGAAAATAAAATGATGAAAAAAATTGCAGCTTCTTTTTCCAAAGATAGATATAAATACCACATGATGTAATGCTTGCCATCAAACTTTTAGGTAAATTTACAGACTGAGAAATCTACTCCTATCTGTCTTCATACTTTCTCACCCATTTACATCAGGACATAAAACATTAGGAAGTAGGCTCTTTATCTGATGGCTGAGATGAGCACATTCCATTGCCTCATCTCAAAGAGCCATAAACATGGAAATTTCCAGAGGAATGTCTGAGCTCCTCTGCTCAACTTCTCCTTCCCACATTGTCCTTCCCAATTGGCCTTTATGATGGAACTTGGAGAAAGAGGGAAAATATTAAAGACTTGGAATTTGAGTGTTGATGATTGGGACAATGAATTTGGAGATCAAGAGCTCTTGAACTTACACCTAAACACTAATTTGGAATGGAAGCTTACAGTCACTGGGGTGTGAAGTATGACGAGGTAGTAAAACAGCAAAATTCTCAGTTACTCCCACAAAAAGATGTACTGATACTTAAGAAATATAGTCTGACATACTTCAGAAATCCAAAGCTCCCTCAGTCAATAAGCATTCTTTGAATGCCGTTAATGTGTCAAGATATGAGCTAAGTAATGGAAAAAGCCATGAGAAAGTACTATTTGGGAACAATTACCTAATTCTGTCTGGGGTGATAGAATGACACTCCAGGGTCCAGAGTGACAGAAGAAATTATATTTCAAGATGAGACTTGAAAGATAAGAGTTAGCCAGATTGAAGAGTTCAAGAAGAACTTCAAGGTATGGGAAGCAACACATATAAAGAAACTAAGGCGGGAAAGGGCATGAGATGCTGGAGGAACTGAAAAAAGTCAATAAAGTTGCAGAAGGAGACAAAGAGGTATTAGGTAAAGTTTGAGATGTAGGCAGAGACCAGATCATACTAGGCTTTGTACTTAAAAGTGAGTATTTCCCCCCACTATATTCCTGATGCCACAAGAAGACACAATATGTTTTAAGAGGTAAATAATATATTATGATTCCATTTGCATTTTTAGATAATTCAGGCTTCTGCATGAATTTACCTGTTATCCGTGTTCTTTCCATGTCAACTTGCAAGTATTTTAGCTCTTATTGTACACAAATCCTCTCTCATGAAGAAGATGTGGCTGTTGGAAGAGTCAAGTAATTGAATGATGTCAACTTCCTTGAGTTTCTATAAGTTACCATAAATTTAGCCTCCAACTAAAATAAGCTAACTGGTATTCTCATGAAACTCAAAGTTATGCAATCATCAGCTAAGCTGAATGAAAATAAATTAGACATGGAAGTAAGACAGTCCATTTTAAAATGGCTACCCTCATAATAGGAGATTAAAATCTACATAATAAACCAGAGAGAAAATTCAGAAATATGAAGCATAATTAGTATGCAATTGATAGTCAAACCCATTAAAATGCTAAGACTAAGAAGATGCTACTGTAAATAATTTGTCATCAAAATTATACATTATTTTATCCATTTCTCCTTAGCCATATCATAGTAATCACATGTAAGTAGAATTAAATATTTAATTACAAGTAACTAATAACTTCTTCAGGCCAGCATAAGCAAGAGGTTTTTGTTACTTTGTTTTGTTTTTAATTTTAGTTTCACTTAATTTTTCTACCTTTTAAATTAATACCAAATATGTCAAGCCCAACGACCATGTTGCTAAGGAATCTACTTTAGTCCCAAGGAAAGAAGGCCTTGTTCCTTAACAGGTAAGCCTTCATCTGCTAAATCTAATTTAACAAAAACAACAAAATCTATTTAATAATCTCTATTCCACTCAGTGACAGAAGCATAGTTCCAATCAATCTAGACTTCGTCCTAACTATACTCAGGGTTTTGTTAGGTTTAAGGGGCTTACATTCTGCCAGGGTTGGCAAAGAACCATCTATGCAAGGACTTCACTGTACATAGCACAGGTATACAAATATCAAAACCTATAGGGAAAATTAAACCATCCCTTTTCCCAACTACACAGTCTCTTCAGATACCCCTCTTCACTAATATGTTAATATAAGTTGGCCAGAGGCAAATGAGTTCATTCTGTTATTTGGGAACTTCACGGGAGTGCATGAAACTACTTTGCTCCATCTTTAGTTCTCTGACTAGACATACCTCCTAGCCACTGCCTCTCTAAGTTCTGATGCTATCTGAGCTTTTTACAGAAAGGGAAGGGGAGGTCATATATGCCCTCAAATTCTCCTGAAACATCAGTGCTCTACTCAGGCCCATTCCTGGCAAGTACTGGCTCCGAATGCTTCTTCTTTATGGATCCGTCATCTATGTATCTACCTATTCACTCAATCTTTTGTGAAACACATTATTTCTCTTCCAATTATGCTTTCTTCTTGGAGTGTAGGATGTAAAAATGAACAATTATTCTTGGCTATTAATCTGAATCGGCAATTTGAATATCAGAACTCAAGAGTTAATGGGCTTTATTTGCTCTGCTTTCTATGGTCTCATCTCTTCTTGAATCAAAGACACTAAATGCTTAGCTGTCTGAATGCAAAAAAATTCATTAGGACAAAGAAATAAAAAAAAAAATAGATAGCCATTCAAAAAGCATATACCATCACATCATTATTCTCCTCATCATCCCATATGGGTTTTATGCTTCCCCCATTAAGAAACATATAATTTATTAACTATTCAATTTGATTAGTCCTTTTATTGTCTTTATGGTTTCTAGCTTTGGAGTTTTTCATGAGATCAAACTTTGGTTTACAGAAAACAGTATGAAGTGGATTGGGGAATACTAAACTACATTAGATAATCAGTCTTTATCTCAATCCTTAAACATTATGGAATAAAATGCAACACACCCAATAAAGGCCATACTAAGTGGATAGAGAATGTGCAGGTTTTTATAAATTGCAATCTCTTATATATTATATCATAATTTGAGTTTCTGGAAGGAAGACATCCTCAATCTTAATCATCTAAGAGGCAATATCATCTGAGAAGGGATAGGAAACATTTAATAGTTTGGAGAAAATGAAAAAAAAAGATATATTAAAACACCACCTTTTTGTTCCCATCAACAATGACTTCAAAATCATTCTAAATATCTACTCCTTCAATTTAATGTAAATGTCCTATTTTTCTCAGTATTCAGTACGTAATAAAAGTTATATGTTATTTTTCCTTAGCCAGTGTTGCTCTCCCAACTCTCATAAAATATGTCAGAGTTTTTCCTTTGTATTGACATTGTTGTCCTGTACACCAGTCATGTGGAGTGTCATTCCAGTTGTACTTTTCTAACATTTGGGAAAGTAGAGGGCAGTGACAGGAGAGCTGGATCCCAGAGCCCTGAACAAGCAGGGGTTTTCACCTACATCTGCAACACTATCTGAACTGAGGACCTGACTCATCACTTGCTACTTCAGGATGGAGCCTTTCTTTATTATACTGATAAACATGCAAAGCATGAGAACAGACAGAGCAGACCTTGGATGACAAGCCTATCCCTGCAAATAACAGCAGCAACAACAACAACACAATAGGTTTATAAGTTCAAGGTGTACTTGGCTTTCCAATGGGTATCATTTATCTACTAATCAATCACTAATCCTTAATAAATGCAGGGAAATTGGGATGGCCTTAGCATACATTCTCTTTCACAAGACATGATTAGCAAAACGCATCAGGCAACTGTGGTTTTGACGTGGAAGCACTCAAATTACATTGAAGTATATGGAAATGACAATCTATTTTTGATGAGATATGTATCTTCATCAGATTGATAAAAAAGATTAATATTTTTTTAATCTAAGCCATATAAAAATCTATCCATATTATGTAAGAATACATTTAAATTTCATCCCAAATCTTTGTTCTGTTCATTTTACAGGTTACCATATTTTTCATAAGTTTTATTTAAAAGAACCGAAAAATCAACTTTCTCTTCTCTCTCTCTCTCTTTTTTTTTTTTTCCTTTTTAGGATCTAAGACATCAAAACCTTACCCAAAGGTGTTATTCTTATCAAAGACCAGTAAACAAACCCATCCTTACAGCTGCAAGAAGGGATCTGGCTGGCCCTCAAAGATTGCTTTAAAGCACCTGAGTGAGTAGAGGGTATTCTCTAAGTGTCAAATATAAGGGAAGATTATTTTGAAAGGTTTTAAGGTAAAAATAACTTTTTAGAAACACTAGAATTATGTTGGCACAACTTTTAGCTTTGGAAAAAATCATTGCAATACACTTGTGATACAACTTAAACCAGTATTTTTCAATGTATTTAATATTTAATTTCATTTTTCATCATTAGAAATCAACAGTTCTTTCTAGAGCAAAAATATACTATCTGACACTACCTTTTTTTCCCTCACCTTATGGCATACACCCACATGTGTAAGGTTATTTAAACAAATGCTTACACCAAAATGTGCAGAGTTAGCCTGTAATGAAAACAGTGAAAATATATTTTCAAGAGATTTTAAAATTCCAGGCTAGCCTCAATTTATTCAGTAAAATGTCAAAAAGAGAAAAACTTCAAATCCTTCCATTTGCTCATTCTTTTTCACACATACAGAAAAAGGAAATAAAGTTACTCTAAACCTAATACATATGCAATGCTTGTTTCCTGATGCTGATGGTCAGCCATAACCAGGGACCCAGTTATGTTACTTAATGTGCTACATATCTGGTAATGCTGCCATGTTGTCAATGAGCTTTAGGACTGACAGTAATTTTCTTTTCAGGTTCAGTCTTATGATGCTTTCCTATAGGAATAGGTTCTATCACAGGAGCAAATTATTCAAATCTAATTTAACAGACTCAATAATTCTCCTCAGTTTTATCTTGGGCATTCTGTATTCCTTTCCCTATACCTAGTGGCTATGTAACAATTCAATTACCAAGGTTCTTCATCCAGAAAGTGCAGTTGATTTCCGGTAATTCTTATTCTGTTTGATTTCTTTTTTTCTCCTAGTTTAACACATGCCAGTTGGTGTTGACTGAGTTAAAAATCTTGAAATAAGCCTGGCACTGTGTCAGTATGTAGGCTAAGAAATGAAAAAAGATTTAATAAAATACACACTAGAAATGGAAAATAAGATTAGTGGTGACATTTCTTGTCATGAGGGCATTTTTCGTCTGTGCACACAAAATAAAACAAGCTCAATGTAACTGAAGAAAAGAGGGGAGAGAGAGATGATATAAATTGAGAGATGAAAAGGTAGAGGGTGAGTGTAAAGAAGCATGTTGAGAGCACAAAGAGTCAGCTGGCAAGAAACAGCAGCTCCAAGAACCTCAGAAGGTAAAACTCCAATTAGCAGATCAAGTGCATAAAAAGCAAGTTTCCTAATGAAAGAGCAAGAGCATAAGCAACTTCAAGGAAGATTAAAAGTACAGTAAGGTGATGAAAGTATGGAAGCCCTTAGGGATTATTAGGAGTTTTAGGGAATTACAATAATGAGAAAATTGTAAGGGAAAAGTCCTTATATATTCTTTCATGAAAGAAAACCATCAGTCAGAATCTTGTCTGCATGGATATTAGAATCAGATTCTTGTTCTTCAAGAACAGGGTGTCTTCTGGTCAGATTTAGGGTCATTTTACTGCATTTCTCTAAATAATCCTCTCAGATAAAATATGCAAGTATATATATTTACACCTATACATACATGTAAAAAGTTGAACTCAAAACTCAAAGAGTCCTTGAAAATAGACTTCATGCTGGAACTTCATGAAACTTAGTAGTAAACTGAAATAGTCTAAGAAATTTGTTAATAAATTCACATAAATTTTATAGGTATATTAGTTATGTCTGCAAATAATTCAGTAGTTATCAGCAATTATCTGGTTAAAATATCCAATACAAGAAGTAAATTTAGATGAATCAGAGAGATATATATTTGGAGAGGAAGCCTGAGCAAACTCAATTTATCAGTATTGATTAAATGAATTAGACAGTGAGTTTCTACCTAATATTTGAAAAGTGCCTACAGGTCTTTGAAAAGATTCCCTTTAGGAATCTGAAATTTAGGTAAGAGAAATACATATAATTAACGTTTTTGGAACTTGTCTACCCTATTTTGTGTTCTTGTACTCCATAAGGAGTCTTGATAGACTTCTTGAGAAAGAGCACTGTACACTTAGATATATACTCATAAAAAAATAAAACTAACAGCTATTCAGCCCTTACTATGAGAAAGGGGTCTTTAATGTCCATATTTTGCAGATGATAGAACACAGGGCTGGGAACCCACCTCACTCTTCTATCTTCTTTATGTTTAGATTTCCACTGGATTTATGTCAAGTACTTCTACATGTCAATAAGAAAAAAACTCATTAGAAAAACAGTCAAAACATAAGGATAGACAATACCCAGGAAAAATATAAAGTTGAAAAGCTGATCAGCACTATCAGTAATCAAGGAAGTGGAAATTAAGATAATAATGTAATAATTACTAGAAAATACTTTTAATAGATTGTATCTGGTTTGGCACTGGCAGAGACAAATGACCACTTATATGTTGTTGATAGAGAAAGGCACTGTGGCAAGATGTATCAAACTCAAAAGTGAGAATGATGGTGAACCATTTATTCTTTTTCTAGGAACATATGTTAGAAACAGGTACTTGTGTACACAGACAGATGAAAGAAAATTCACCAGAGTACAGTTTATTAATAGCAAAAATATGAACAAATTGCTCAGTCATGAGGGAATTATAAATAAAATTATATCATATTGCTACTATCGAAAACTCTGAGGTAATTAAAAAGAACAAGATAAATCATATGAAAAGAACTCCAAGACATATTTTAAATGAAGGGGAAAAAAATCAAGTATTAATATATAGATAAGGAAATTGCATTGTTACGTCGCAGAAGGAAATAGAATTTGCTGCTGTGAGCTTAAAAGTAGGCTTGTCTGTTTTAATTCTATATACTTCTGGGTTTCAGAATAACTTACAAAGTGTTTCTGTATTACTCATGTAATTAAAAAGTAATACAAATATAAAATTCTTCATGGGTCCTATATTTCTCTCAAGGAGTTATGGGACTCAAGTATACATCAAAAATTGTGTGAATTTTTATACCTATTTTGTATTTATGTTTTAAAAAGTTTTAATAAAATTAAAAATTCTCCAAAAATATAATAAACCCCTCTATATAGGTAAGAACAGCACATTTGGAATCAAAAAATTTTGCACTTACTTTTTATATAAACTTCTATAAAAATACCTTAAAATCTGAACTTCAGGTTTCCCTATGCAAAATCCTATCTTTCCTGTTTGACTTCTCATCTCCATAATCGCATCTACCTAACTCAACTTTTGGAGCTACTGCAAAATACAAAGGAATTCTATAAAATTCACTTTGCAAACAACACAGCATTTTGTATACTGATTGGGCAGGTGTACATACTTAGTTAAGCTAAGACCACTGGGGAAAAATATATAACAACCAACATTTTTTTGTTGTTGCTTTTAATGTAACTCACTATGCAGCTATACTAGAGTTCATAAACAAAACTCAAGATTCAGCTACTTATACTTAATCTTTTACCTCTAAAAATATTATCATCAAAAAATAGTTATAAACTGAAAAGAAAGCCATCAGAATTATTTCAGAAGTCAATACTGAAGTTTCATTGCATGCCTATAGTTGAAAAAGGCTTTGTAAGACTAAAAGAAGACCATTCAAATGTTTTTACTCTCAAAACACACAAGGTTGATTAGTAGCTTGTTATAATTATTGTACGAATGTTCAGAGACAGGGTAATTAGAAGAAATAGAAACTGTATTTCTGTGTCATTTTAGAAAAATTCAATTAAAATCATTCCCAAAACTGAACAAATGTTTAAATTTAAAACTGCTTAGGTTAAAAAAATTTATGTCAAATAATTAAGATAGAGGACAGACAGAGATATGATAGATACATACATGCAACCAAAGAAATGCACTATAAAGATGGATGCTCATAATTACATTAAATTAAACAATAAAAAACAGATTTGTTTCTCCAACATTTACCCAGATTTTTTTTTACAGAAAATAACTTCACTAATAAGCAACTTAGTGGCTTGAAAGTTAACATGCACAAATACTTCGGATGGTAGAACATGAAATGTTTACTTTAGAAAGTGACAGTTAGCTCATGAAAGAGAAAGAGAAAAGGAAGACACAGTAAGAAAATGATTTAGATTGAAGGTTATAGCAGCTGTGCAAATAAAGAAAATGGTGCAATCAACAGTTCACATCCTCCTGATGGATCATTGAAAAAGCTCTATGTAAATAATTTTGACGTTCAAGCTCCTGTAGAAAATAATACAGTAAAAAAATGCAAGCAAGAAGCTATAAAGTATGAAGAATCTTGCAGTCACTTTTCCTCCAGCAGACACAGGCCACTGATCAGCTGATTTATGTATTGAAAAAAATAACTCTCAGGATTAATGATTTTTTTTAAATGACAAAGAACTACGACCTTTGGTGGAAAACTTAGTAAAGGTGGTATAGACAATATGTTCTGTTGGATCATGGGTAATATGCAAATGACAACATGATGGCTCAGACTTTAGCCTGGATGCTAACTCAAGTCTCCAAATGGAGAAATTTCTCTCACCTCAAGATTTTTTAATAAAATAAAGTAACAAAAGTTAATGGCCTGCCAGATGTTCACCACAGGGAGTTTGCTTCACGGAAATTGAAGAAGGAACTTAATTTTGAATTTATGGGAACATTGCCCCGTTTTTCCTTGTTTGTCCCACATTGCTTTTCAGCTTTGTTGACCAATGCCAGAAGCGCCACAATGGGACTCTTTCAGTGCTATTCATCTGCATTAGAACAAGATGTGTTTGTCTTTCCCTTTAGTTTTTTTTTTTCCTTGCCAAGGTACAGCTAGAAGTAGTAATAACATTATCCTGAAACTGACAATTGCTCTGACAATTTGTGATCAGCTCAACAGAAAGTGAATCAAATGAATCAATCAAAGTATCTTAAAGCACAGTCAGTTACTCAAGCTATAGCATTCTGTGACACAAGGCACTTTATTTTTCAGCTTTTAGATTTAGAGCATTGTATGTGTATTGTTCACTTCTCAAGCATTTTTGAAAAGGAAATGAAATTGAAACGTTGTACTTGGGTGGTCTCCAAGAGTATGTAAAGATAATATTGGAGGAATCAACCTAAGTAGTCTTAGGTTGGGGCCCTATGTGTGGTTGCCATTGGAGAGAGTTGAAGTAAGAACAAGGAGGGGAAGGAAAGGAGGGGAGTTGAGAATGAAGGAATAAAAGTAATCGGCTATTCCTTCAATTATAGAACCATATTTATTAATTATTTAATGTGTGTTTTTGACATCTATCTATATGTAGAATTCTGCACAAAAGCTAGATTCAGTCTCTACTCTTTTTTTCAGCGGCTCCCAATCTTTGAAGTACAAATAGATGCCTTAAGAACTTGTTAGAATTGTGGACTCCCTGACCCCACCTATAGAGAACTTACATTTTAGAAGGTACTTAAGAAGTCGGAAGACTTCTTAAGATGGTGCATGAACTAATACTTGCAAAATGCTCCTTTAGAGTCTTATGAGAAAAATAATAAAATCTATAATTTTACCTAAAAAACCACTGTGGGTGGCTCTTTTACCTGATATCAACAAAAAATAAACTAAATTTTTAAACTGAATATTATAATAAGTATATTATGACTAGCTCAAAGAGAAAATAGAAAATAAATACTTGTTGAATGTACAAGTGAAAGCATAAATGTGCAAACAGATTTACCCAACATGTGTTCTCTGGATACTCAAATTTTCTAACCTGGAATAAGAACCCGACTTAAAACTGATTAGCCTTTGGGGCCCTGGGGTGGTTCAGTCAGTTGAACGCCCGGCTGTTGGTTTCAGCTGACAGTTCAGAGCCTGCTTCGGATTCGCTCTCATTCCCTCTCTCTCTGCCTCTTCTCCACTCGCACTCTCTCTCTCTTTCTCTCTCAAAATGAATAAATAAACTTAAAAAAAACTAATTAGCCTTCCTCACAATGTACAATTTAAATCCAGTTGTTGTGTTACCTTAAAGCACAGTAAGCAAAAGAAATGCATCAGTGGATGGTATATACAAAGTGGCTTATGTGTCTCCATTGGAAGATATTAGTCTAATGCATTCACCCTTGTTCACTGGTGGTGAAAGCAACAAAATGCTCAGTATCCATCACTGAAATAATACAAATATATTTTTTTTATATATAGAAAATATATAACTTTTTTATATATAGAAAATATATAACTTACCTAATTTTTACTTCTTAAGGGCAGTTTTTCCCAAACTTCAATCATTTGTAGAATATCTTCATAATTCTGCCATATCCTTGTAAGACGTGTCAATGTATCATGAAAAGGAACATAGGGGCACCTGGGGGGCTCAGTCAGTTAAGCATCTGACTTAGGCTCAATTCAATATCTCATGGTTTGTGAGTTCAAGCCCCACATCAGGCTCTGTATTGACAGCTCAGAGCATGGAGCCTGCTTTGGATTCTATGTCTCCCTCTCTCTCTGCCCCTCCCTGGCTTGAGTTCTCTCTCTCTCTCTCTCTCTCTCTCTCTCTCTCTCTCTCCCTCTCTCTCTCTCTCCCTCTCCTTCTCTCTCTCTCTCCCAAAAATAAAATAAACATTAAAAAAAAGAAACAGAATGGAGATATTTGCTATAGATGCTACCTATTTTATTTCACACTTATTCCAGTTATCTCATGAAATCTCTGGTTTATCTTGCTAGCTGTTATTTCCCTACCCCAAATTTAAATTTAAAATCTCAGTTATTAAAGTTAAAAAGTGTTTGGTTTACCTAAAATTAGCTTATGTTCTGGTAGTGGTTGATTCACTGCATTTTGAGATTCCATGCTCAGACAGTCCCAATCTAAGAAGTACGCAGTTCCTCAAATAATCTCACGCTCACCTATGAATGAAGGACTAAGTTTTTCCACGTACAGGAAATTCTCAAAATGTTTAAAATACTTAAACTTTAAAGAGCCAAGTATTTACTATCTCTTCCCAATGGTCTCTGACAAGGAGAATATGTTAAGTGGTGACATTAAATGACTTTGTTTCCAACAGGCCCTTCTTCTCCCCTACCCCGAAACACTTCCAAAATTAAGCCTGTGTTGAAGGAGAAAAACCCAGGCAATCCCTAGCATCACTCTCTATGTTATAGAGGGGAAAAAATTAAAAAGATATGATTCAATTTACCAAGGTAACTCAGACTACAATGAGATGGCCATTATTCCTAAATTATCAACATAATCATCTCCATCTATATGTTTGCCTAAGGAGAACTGTCCTTAGCGTGATGGGTCATATTTTCTAATTTGGTTAAGTCTACTTTGTATGTAATTTATTTTATTGTGTTAAGTTTTACATAAGTTATTTTTATTTTATGCCTGATTTGGGGGATTAGAAGAAAATAGATCATTGCTAAAGTGCCATTAACTATAAAAGAAGGTTATGTATGTTGCTATTTTTTATCACAGGGGAGAAACTCAGGGGTCAGAAAGAAAGGATTGCCCTCAACCTTCAAAACTTTCTGAAATTTATCTTGATACTGAAAATATACTTGCATCTATAGGCATTTGAGCATTTGAGAAAAGTTTAAAACAGCAGCATTTTTGCTCCAAATTCATTTATATTTAATTTCAAAATAATAAATTAGGTTCATTGAGAAAACTAAATAATATATTATCAGCACTTTGCCCATACGGTGAATTAGGAAATGAATGCCTAACTGACCATGATCTCTTTGAAACTTTTGCTATTTTTTTATATTCACTCACAATGGAAATTTAATCTCATAAGTGATCTACCCCTTCTACTTGTCTTTCCAGAGGTAACAACTGTTCTGCTTTGTCCACAGTATACCATGAAATAGAGGGATAAAACTTACACATTACTTGTGTGATTAAAACTCAATATAAATAACTTTATCAAGTTAACAAAGTATTTGGTTTTCAGCCAAGATGGAAATACACTAATAAAGTTTGTGATGAAGAGTATTTTAATTTTAGGTTTAGAATGATTTTACATTAACCTCTCTACTTAATGTATACTAACATCCATATCCACTCCCAGAACAAGTAGTCCAGAAGGCCACAGTTTCCTTGGAGGAACAAAAGCAAAAAAATTATTAAATCAAAAATATAATGTAGAGTTGCATGGCGTAATGAAAGAAAGGGCACAAAGTAGACATGGCAGTGAAGAGAAAAATAACTGTCCAACATATGAGATGCCCTAGGAAGGTCACTATATTGAATACATATCTTTTCTTATGATTACCATATAATGCTAATAGCAAGTATAAATTCATACAAGCAACCATATGACAGGCTATACTAAGTATTTTACACACAATATTTTAGTTCATCTCTGTAAATGCACAATATAGTAATACTCTCATATTACAGGCAGTAATACTCTCATATTGTGTAAATGCACAATACAGTAATACTCTCATATTATAAAAGCTAACATTTACAGAAATTAAGTAAATACCAGAGCCTCCCAGCTAGTTAGTAATGCAATCAGAACTTAAACTAGATTTGTCTGATTGTAACACTTGGAACTCTTGGCCACTAAGCTCACATCACTTTGTGAGCAAGTCCTCCAGAAACTGTGAGCAGAGTATAAAGCTGACTGTTCCAAACCTTATATCCCTTTGAAATTTTGAGCTTTATCACTTAAATTCCTGTGAATTCTGCCTGTACACAAAAACAACAATAGTAAATGTTTATGTTAATGCTAAAGCTTTGGAACCCGTCCCAAAAAATTAGAGTAATATTTTCATACTTTCCATAGATATAATGACATGTATCCTCTGGTTTTATGTACCACTATGATACCGCTGCAGTTTGAGACTGTCAGCTAAATGATGTATGAAAATTACAAAAATACATATTATTAAAGAAAATAAAAATTTAAAGACAAGAAACTTTAAAAAGAGGAAAACTTAGGTGAAATATATTTGAAATCATGAATGAAGTTAGTAAAGTGCCTTACCAATTATGGCATTACCAATCATGTTTTTGTTTTTCTATAGAATAGTAATACATGAATAAAATTTTTAAATGGTACACATGCATTTCCACACAGATTAGTCCCAATCCCCTTAAGCAAAAGAGTCTACTGGAATTATTACTCCCCCAGTTTTCTGAACCACTTCAATGAGTCTGGGGGATGCTGCAGGTATAAGGAATCTATTTAACCCCATCCTTTTAATATGTGGATAGAAGAGTAGAAATACATGTCCTTCAGGATCTTGGTAATTTTTGAACATGTGAAGCAGTTACACAAGCACCTGGCTGAAACTTGCTAAAAATGCAAAGGAGAACGTAAGCGTGAGATACATCAACTTTCAAGTCAGTAAGGGGTGGTTTGAAAACTTTACAATGTAATGCACATTGCATAATATAAAAATTCTAAGAGAATCTGCCCTAGCACATTACACCACTTCAGCGGTAATTCTTGAACAACCAACAGCGATCTCAGAGAAAAGTCACCTATGTGTGTATATGTGTGTTTACATGTGTATGTGTGTTTGCTTAACTAGTGTTCTGGTTTTGGTGAGATAGATTTTTTTTTTTTGTTAATTTATTTTGAGAGAGAGAGGGAGAGAGAAAGTATGAGCAGGGGAGGAGCAGAGAGAGCAGGAGAGGGAGAGAGAATCTCAAGCAAGCTCTGCACTGTCAGCATGGAGCCTGAGGTGGAGGTCAAACACACAAACTGAATCGAAACCAAGAGTCGGACACCTAACCAACTGAGCCACCCAGGCGCCCCAATAGATAAATTTAAAACAGATTTCTAACTCAATGATCTAGTTTATTTTGGAAGTTGATTTTTTCCAGAATTTTTATTAAAGTTTAATTTTTAAAACCACATTAAATGAAATTTTTCTGTATTCTCTTGGTCTAGTCAACTATAGTTTTGCCACACGCTATGCTTCTTAGTAGTGTAATAACTATGGCTGGCAATGGATCACTGTACAAAAAATAAATGGCAGGATGACACAGCATGCTTAGTAGATGTGGAACACAGATTTGGACCCAAGATTTTTAGGATGTAATCAATTATATGATTCACAGCATCCAGGAGATAATAATAAACCACGGACAGTCAGGACATTCTTTCCCTTCCATACTTGATTTCTCATCCAGTCTCAAAGTGTCTGGAGTCATCACTGACGTCTCCCTACTTCAGGTCACATATTTAATAATCAAGTCCTGTAGTTCCACTGTCATGGATCTCTCAGATCAATTTCTTCCTTTCTACTCTCATTGCCACCACCATATTTCAGACCTGCATTACCACAATCTGTTCTGTCACAATACAGGCTTCACGCTAATCAATCCTGAAAATGCCATCAGGTTAATCTTCATAAAACGTAATTCTGGACATGTCACTCACCTGTTCAGATAGTCACAACAGCTCCCCGATGCCTAGAGAGTAAAATCCATACTTCTTAGCTCAGAATTCAAAGGGCCTCCTGTATTAAGATTATTGGTGGATGTTTAGTTCCTTCTTAGGTGATAGGACCATTTTTTACTTTTGCGCGTATAAAGTAACAGGCACAGAAATTTACACATAGAAGCCTGTATTCATGCTTATAGGGTCTATCATGGCTCATATATCTACCTTTCTTAACTCTAACATTTCATTATCATAGGATTAAGTTTTCTTATTTTTTAATTTCCTCTGGACTATAATATTCATTACATCAGAAAGTTTCCAACCATAGCTTTTCAGAATTAAGTATCAGAGACAGTTTCTCAAAAGTAGCTATCACTATTTACTCTATATCGCTGATATGAGACATAGAAGAAAAGATATTCCTTTACTTACCTGTAGACCATAAAGCCTGTGGGATCAGAGATTGACTCTAATCTTGAGTCTTCTTCAATCCATCTTTACTTCTTTCTCCAGTTTCTCAGGAATCTTGTATAAATCTGACAAATGTGTTTGCTAATTTCTGAATGCCCTGTCACAGAACAATTAGGTAAAAGAAAAAAAAAAAGGGTCAAATGATGTTTTTAAAGGCCATGTTTGAACTAACTGTGTTCTTTTGCTCTGAGTTAGACTATAGGGCTGCATTAACAGTCCACTTATTCAGGAGTTGTTTATCAATGCTGCCTCTCTCTGCACAGAGAATGATTACAGGTGAATCTCCACATGGGTAATTTAGATGGGAGCTCACTTATCAGACCACTTCTGTTCAATTCAGAACTAAAAATACTTTTGGGGCTCCATAAATGTTAAATAGCACAAAGAATAGTAATAACTAACCTCTTGTTAGTACATATGTTCCTGAGTACACATTCTTAATTTTTTTCCAATTATCATTCAAGAACATTTCAGTTCCCTTTATTCAAGACTGTTATTCAGGCTCTTCTGGAAATGTTTTATTCAGGTTGCACATCTCTCCTCCACAATTTTGATTTAGAATTCAGCTCTCTGATAATGAGCTGAAATTGGGGTCTGAAGGAGAAAAACACCATTTTCTTAAATAATGCTACAGGCATACGTTGTCTTAATCTGGAAAAAAAATGAAACCCTGAAATATTTTTCTGAACTGTTAAAATGCTTGAGTTTTGAAAACAGAGAAGAAAAGCAAATTACAATACAATTCAACTATGTTTTTTAAATATCCATGATCACATCTGCAACATTACAGCATAATGATATGAGTAACATCAAAAACTGGCCTGAGAGCATTTTAGTGGTGTTCTCCAGGCAAACGTGCAATCTGACTAGACATGCATTGTGGGTATAAGTAAAAAACAGAAAATACCTTCTTTTGTGGTGGTGACAGTTGCTGTTATTGTTGTTGCTATTGATAATAAAGAAAAAGGCCTGCTCTCAGTAGGACAGCTGTGATCAACCCTTTCCCTGGACTGTAGTATATTCTCTGGTTCATACCTGAGGACAGTTGGGGCAACCTCTTAAGCACTGTAATGAGATCTGAGCAAAGATGCTTTCACAATGAATCAGCCCTGTTTATTCCGAGCTCAGAGAATTGGGGCAACTCATCGTGAGACCTCCCTGTGTTTCACTGTAGAACAGGCTGTTTTGCTTTGACTCTTTCATAAACCCAAGTCTAACACATATCTACTTGGCCATTCTTGAAATAAAAACAGCTAGTCCTGGAGCATCTGATTACTGTAAGTTCAGAGAGCTTTGAGGTTCCAGCTGAGGCAACAGGGAGCTCACAGCTGAATGACTGCTGGCTAATGGAGAAGTCAAAGGACACGGTGGGCACAGGAGCAAAGTCAAACGAGTGTCTCGGTGGGGAAATGTACCAACCCTACAATGACTTGCCCAGGAAATAAGGATACATCTGGAGCCACCTTCCTTTTAAATGACCACCATGACAAGAGCTGTTAAGTATTAAACAGGTGTGTGCTGTTCGTGATTGCATTTGGATCTCCCAACTTAGTGGTGTCAGTAGAACTAATGACTGAGACAGATAAAGTGGCATACTTCCTGCATGGATTAAGATTCTGTGTGAAAGCCAAAATAAAGTGCTGCACACCTGCCACATTTGAGGAAACATAGTCATAATTCCTAAGATGCTTATCTAAACTTTCTGGTCTTAAATTCTCAAATGGATCAGCTCAAAAAGATTTCAGATATTTGGAAGTTAGAGAAAATCACAAAAACTCTTCAGGCATATATCAGTTCCAAATCTCTCATGCAGGAGAGCTTCAAAATTACATTTGCTCTTATTCCTGCATTTGTGATCTGATAAGAGCACTGACATATATTAATTGCTGCAAAATGAAACAAAACAATGACCAAGAATGAATAAAGCATTGGTTTAAAAATATCCCTCATTCCAATGCTCAGTACTTGAATTTGTTACATTTGAGAATATATACATAAACTGTTATGTGGCTGGTGAAATAAAAACTTGCCAAATATTTTGAAATTTCCCTTTAGAATGTTAAGCTACCTTGTAAACATGATCTTTTCCACTTTTTCCTTCTATAAGCATATGACTGTATTTCAGCTTTTTCTGACATCTTCTCAGTAATTCAAAAAAATCATCTATTCAAGATGTTTTGCTAGGCATTATACAGTATAAAATTATAAAAAAGACATTAGTCCATATCATCTAAAAATGTATTTTATGAATGAGAATTACATGCTTTGAAAACACAAATATAATATATAAAGTGCTAAATGGCATAAGAGAGATACAAAATGATTGGAGGAGTGAAAAAATATTTAAATTAAAATTTCTATTTTGTTGGGTGCCTGGGTGGCTCAGTCGGTTAAGTGTCCAACTTTGGCTCAGGTCATAATTTCACCATTCGTGGGTGCGAGCCCCCCCATGGGGCTCTGTGCTGACAGCTCAGAGCCTGGAGCCTGCTTCGAATTCTGTCTCCCTCTATCTCTTCCCCTCCCTCACTTACACTCTGTCTCTGTCTCTCTCTCTATGTCTCTCAAAAATAAAAAAAAGTATATATATATATATATATATATATATATATATATATATGTATGTATATATATATATTTTTTTTTTAAATAAAAGACTTTATTAAGATACATCTTGGAGAAATAAAAGAATTTCAACAGAAATAAAAGTTAATGGCTTTTCAGAAAAAAGAGAATATTTTAAGCCACATTAAAATGGACATAATAGAATGAAGTCACCTTTGTGGATGGGTTAGGGGCTCAGATTGCCTGGAACAAAGGGTACATAAAGAGAAAGTAGTTGATTAAAATGCAAAGGACAATGGGAGTAAGATCACAGAAACCTTCAGCCATATTAATGAGTATGAAATGTGTTTCCATAAGCTGTGGAGAATTATTAACATGAACTTTTGACTAATTCATTTTATTATTTTATTTGGCAAGTAATACATAACAATGTGACATTAGAAAAAATAAATAATATTACATGATATCTCACCACGGTTAACCTTTTAGTGTACACTGTTTTCAAATATTTGCAAACATGAGACCATACTAAGCATCATGTTAAGTTACCTGCTTTTTAAATTATATATGTATATATATTTAATGCATAATGAAAGTCTTTGCAGAACACATTTCTTTTCATGTCTTTCTTTTAAATAACTGCATAAAAGTGTATTTATTGAATGTATCCTAATTTATATAACCATTTCTATATTTTTATACATTTACATTGCTTTTTATAATCATTACAAACAAGTATAACAAAAATAAATATTTATTGAGTACCTACCATGTGCCAGACACTATTCTAGATAATTTTCATAAAACGGAATAAAATAGAGGCACCTGGGTGGCTTAGTCAGTTAAGCGTCTGACTTGGGCTCAGGTCATGATCTCACAGCTCTTGAGTTCAAGCCCCACGTTGGGCTCTGTGCTGACAGCTCGAAGCCTGGAGCCTGCTTCAGATTCTGTGTCTCCCTCTTTCTCTGCCCCTTCCCCACTTCTTCTCTGTCTCTCTCTCTTTCTCTCTGTCTCTCTCTCTCTCTCTCAAAAATAAACACCTAAAAGAACAAAAAACAGAATAAAATAGACTAATGTGCTCCCATGTAACATAACATTTTGTATTTACAATAACATCTCTGTACATGCATCTTTAGCATTAATTCACTTATATTTTTATAAATTTTTTAATGTTTATTTATTTTTGAGAGAGAGAGACAAAGTGCGAGTGGGGGAAGGGCAGAGAGAGAGAGGGAGACAGAATCTGAAGCAGGTTCCAGGCTCTGAGCTACCAACACAGAGTCTGATGTGGGGCTTGAACTTGTCAACTGCGAGATCATGACCTGAGCTGAAGTCGGACACTCAATTGACTGAGCCGCCCAGGCACCCCAATTCACTTGTATTTTTACAATAATAAATGCTGGATGCAAACTTTCAATGCCAATAGAATTGAATATTTTTAAGAATATCTATATTCTTAAATACAAGCCACAAGCTTGTATTAGAGTATATTTCTGCCTATACCACTGATAAAGTACAGTATTACCAAGATTTTTGTTCTTTGTCCAAAAGGATGCAAATTAAATATCATTTTTATAAGGTATCTTCTTATGTTGCTAGTGATTTTCAATATTTTCAGTTTTGCTGTTACTGGTTATTCTTCTGCATGAATGAAGTGTTTATTTAGCCCTTTAACATAAAAATTTTCATTTTTTCATTTTTATGTCCTCTTTGTGACATTTCATTATAAATTAAGAACTTTGCTAAGTATATATTTATAATATTTATTAATTATATATTTTTCAAATATTTCCTCAAATATATATATGTGACATATGAGAGAAAACTAAATATTTTTTTTTAACTTTTTGTGATAAATTTTACTAGAGAGATTTATGATGACTTTGGCTTTTGGTGTTATGTTTTTAAATGACTTACTAATGTCAATACTTATACAATTTATCTATATTTTGCTCTAGCTCTGTAAAACACTTCTTACACATAAGTCATCAACGAATTTATGCTGTGTGATACAGGAGTCAAATTTGCTTTCCTGAGAGGTGAGCCTCCTATCTCCATACCATTGATCAACTAATCCATCATCTACCTCAATGATTTTTCACAAATAGTAAGTTCTCTATAAAAGCATTCTTTCTCTAAGATATAGGGTGTAAAAACTTTAAAAATAGCTCATTAAGACCATTTTCCCCTTATACATTCCCAATACTTCAGTAAATCCTGTCTAGGATTAAAGCAGTAGCTACCAATTCCTTACTGATATAAGAGAATTTTGAAGTTTCTGAAGCCACCTACTAATCTATCCATAAAAGCTGATGATTCTAGGGGAGGCTGGATGGCTCAGGTCATGATGTCACAGTTTGTGGGTTCAAGCCCTGCATCGGGCTCTGTGCCAACAGCTCAGAGCCTGGAGCCTGCTTTGGATGCTGTCTCCCTCTCTCTCTGTCCCTCCCCCACTCACACTCTGTCTCCGTCTATCAAAAATGAATAAACGTTAAAAAAAATTTTTTTTTAAAGGCTGATGATTCCAAAAGCCATTATGTGGTCTTTTTTTATTTCTAAACATCTTCCTTTCTAATATCCATAAGTTATTTCATTTTCTAGTATGAATACATGGCCCAAATATTTTAATGAACTCTAACTAGAAAAAAGACACTGTAGCTGCTTATCAGTAAGATTTCTGGCTGTAGTTTAAAATTCATGCTATCTGGGTAAACACTAGAACCTAACAAGCACCTCCATTTAGCCCTTAAGAAGAGGGGTCTAGTACAGCTAAGTCATGTTCTTGAAGGAGCCATTAACAATAGTACCCTTAGATCTCACGTTAATGGAAAGTAAAAGAATTCCCAAATGAGGAATGGAACTATTAAAACCAGACTCCGGGAAAATGGAGGCACATTAATTGGTTAGCCATTTTCTTTTTTTGTAACATCCAAATGATAAGGTCTTCTTTTTCCCCTCCCCTCCCAAAAGTTTATGTATAAAGACTTTCAAGTTGTATTTAAAATGTAGCTGATATAGATAGGGGTGTCTGGGTGACTCAGTTAGTTGAGCATCCAACTTCAGCTTAGATCATGATTTCACAGTTCATGAGTTCAAGCCCCACATCCAGCTTGCTGCTGTCAGAGCCCCTGCTTGGTATCCTCTGTCCTGTATCTCTGTCTCTCTCTC